>NC_141913.1:44744621-45047651 GCF_057802395.1 Ceratotherium simum simum
TACGATTAAGAGCCTCTATAACCTGTCCTTTATTATCTTAATCTCCTACTTATTGCTCTTCAAACTAGATGGTCACTTCCAATTAAACTAAGGGATAATGACTTGTATAAAAAAAAATGTGTAAAACAAAACAAATACATATCATGTTTCTTTAAATATCAGCTCTGCAATGCACTTTTAAATTAAAATATATGTGTTATGTGGTGTGAGATACGTGTTGGAGTATGGAATATTGTTTATTACAGCTGCTGTAACAACTTCTCTGTTAAGCATGTTGTTTATCAATTAAAACTTTTAGTAATTTTCAGACCTTAAGTTAAATCAAATAATTGGTTATGCTTAATATATATAGTTTCTGTGCTTTTTAGGAAACAACTAATATCAAATATGGTAATTAGATTATCTGTTAGCTATGATTGTCAAAACCGAAGTGCACTTTTTACTGCTTTTCAGGATAAGATTCTATGCTTTAATATTCAAGTATTTGTGAATTAATAATATAAACGTTAGTTTTAGGAGTCCACCACTATTTAGTATTTTCAAAAGTGATCTCACTGAGGGCACAAGTTCTTAGCAGAAAAATAATTTGTTTTAAAAATGAAAGTATACGCAAGACCCTAATGAATGGTTTGTGTTCCTAGTAGTTTATAGCTAACGTCTCAGGCTATGTTCAAATTGATTACGTAAATGTGACGAAGTAAAATGTCATGCTGTTAGTTGAAAAATATACTAATTAAAAAAAATGGAGTCCTTTAGTTGTCCAAGCTTAGTAGTTTAATTTTGCTGCTATTCTTAGTGACTAATCAGGAATGGGCAAAAAGCTAGGATCAGTGAGTTCTCTCCTTCTGACCTTTTAAGTGGAGACTTTTCTTTTTGATAAAGAGCGGTATATCTTTGTATTAGTTATTTAATAACAAACAATTAAATAAATTGCAGTGTCTCACGAATAGTCGGTTTTTATAAAGAAGAGAAAAAATAGGGTCCGGCCCTATGGTGTGGCAGTTGGGTTTGCGTGCTCTGCTGCTGGCGGCCTGGATTCGGATCCCGGGCGCGCACCGACGCACCACTTGTCAGGCCATGCTGTGATGGCGTCCCACATAAAGTGGAGGAAGATTGGCACGCATGTTGACTCAGGGCTGGTCTTCCTCAGCGGGAAGAGGAGGATTGGCATGGATGTTAGCTCAGGGCTGATCTTCCTGACAAAAAAAAAAAAAAAGAAAGAAAAAAAAGAGAAAAATTATAAATGCTAATTCTAGAGAAAGACTATTAATGTACTTTTCATTTCTTTGAATGTTTGTGTTATACTGGATTTGAATATTAGTTGACATGTACATTAATGTTACAAAATTACATTAAAATATTGTTGAATACTCATGCTATAGACACTTTTTTTTTACTCTGGTACTGAGGCAAAGTACTTAACATCCTTATCTGAAAATAATTTTTCTTTTTTAGCAGTTGCTAATTTGTCCTCCTGTTACTCGGTTCTTCTATGGATGCAGGGAATACTTCCATAAACTATTAATTCAGGGTGATTCTTCTGGAAGATTGAATATTTGGAACATATCAGACACACCTGATAAACCAGAGGGTAAAGAAGGTAATAGTAAATTATGTACAGCAATTTCTTAACTCTTTTAATTTAACAATCTAAAATACTAACCACTGAATAGCAAATTCATAAAGTACATATGTCATTTTCTTCCTAGAATTGTAGTTGATAACAGTTATCATTCTTTGGTATATTACTGAATTAACCATAAGCACATTTATTTTAATATGTTTAATTTTTTTTCTAACATGCACAAATATTTTTCTTTTATACAAAACAAAACCTCCACAGGGCTGGAAATGACAACTTCTATTAGTTTGCAAGAAGCATTTGATAAACTGAATCCTTGTCCTGCTGGAATTATAGATCAGCTGAGTGTGATTCCCAGTAGTAAAGAACCTCTTAGAGTAACCGCAAGTGTCTACATACCAGCACACGGGCGACTCGTTTGTGGCCGTGAAGATGGAAGCATCATCATTGTACCTGCCACACAGACAGCCATAGTACAGCTGCTGCAGGGGGAGCACACGCTCCGAAGAGGTACGCTAAAGATCTACCAGTGTCTAAAGTGTTTCGAGAACTCTGTAACCATGATATTGACAATGACTGTACTCTTTGTTTTTAACAAATACAGTGAATCGGTGTAGTTGTTACTATGCTATGTAGTTGGTAGAATTTAATGAGCAGATAATAAAATACTCAATGGCTATTGGAATAAATACCATGTAATGACTTTAAATAAAGAAATATCCAATTTTATATCTTTGATATATGTTAATAGTTCCATTTATTATTAGTTATCTCTATGGCTTACTAAATAATTACCATATTATCAGTAATATTGGTAATCTTTTAGAACAGTGCTGTCCAGTAGAAATATATATATGTAACAATATATGTGATTTTCTAATAGCCACATTAGAAAAGTAAAAATGAAGCAAGTGAAATTAATTTTAATAATGTATTTTATTTAGCTCAATATAGCAAAACTAGTTTCACTTCAACTTGTAGTCAATATAAAAATTTCTAATGAGATATTTTGCATAATTTTTTTGTGCTAAGCCACATTTCAAGTGCTCAGTAGTCTCAGGTGGCTAGTAGCTACTGTATTGGACAGAACAGTTCCAGAAGGTAAAATTAGAAGTCTTTTCTATGATAAAATTTATAGCTATTCTGACAATTCATGTTTACTTTTATTTGTTGAAACTTTATAAGCATTTAATTTTCCCATTTTAAATCCAAAACCTCATTCACAGGTTGGCCACCTCACAGAACACTCCGTGGTCATCGGAACAAAGTCACATGTTTGCTGTATCCTCATCAGGTCTCAGCTCGTTATGATCAAAGATATCTGATATCTGGAGGTGTGGATTTTTCGGTCATAATTTGGGACATATTTTCTGGAGAAATGAAACATATCTTCTGTGTGCATGGTGGCGAGATTACTCAACTTCTAGTTCCACCTGAAAATTGTAGTGTAAGTTGATCATAAAAGATTATTTCAATGTGGTAGAGCTGAATTGTGTTGCTGTCAGGCTTAATATAAATGGAATCTGGAGTAACTTCAGGAAAATGTGACAAGAGAATTAACAAAACCTTTTCAATTTTAAAACTAAATAATGGTGACACATAATGTTTAGACAAAGTTATAATTATTTGCTATTCAGCACAAAGAAATAGAAGATACACCTAGTGTTTTTTCCTGTTATTATGTCCTAAATACCATGGCTTGTCCCTGAAACATAGTAGCAGTGTAGAATGTATTTATTAAGTTTCAGTTTTCTGTTTTAAAATAGTTTAAATATCCCCAATGAAATTCTACAGTTTCATTATTTTCAGCTCCATGTGAGCAAAAAGATAGTGAACATATACTTTGGTAAAGGTAAAAATACATATAAATAGAGTTTAACTAAACAGTTATTGTGACAAGGGAAGGTATAACAATCACTGCTAATGACTTTGGAAAATTTTGTACATGCCTTTGTGGAAGCAGATTGCTTTCTTAGTGAGTGTGTGTAAGTTAGACCATGATGTCAAATAAAAAGCCTCATAATTTTAGGAATATGAGATTTTAGGAGGGCTTAGGATTGATAAATAATGGGCTCATAATTTCACTTACTGTTTGTTCATCATGAACTTGTTCATGTGATTAGCCACCTTTGTGTGCATAATCACTATTCCTCAACACTCACACACGTGTGTACACACACATACACACACTTCTTGCACACATATTTCATGCTTATCATAATCCATTCAGTGTCACCAGTTATGATCTTACTGAAATGGAAAACATTTTACTCGTGTGTCTGATGCAGTGTTCACAATGTGTCTCATTTCAAAACCCAAGAAATTTTCCTTGGGCTTTCTGTTTACTAACGTAATCTTCCTGATAATGTATTTTATTTGCCGTGTTCTGCCAGTGCTGGATTTTATTTGATTTGATATTGGTGGTGGCTTAGGAGGTCCTAGTAGCAATGTCTCTTTTTTTTTTTCTGCTAGATTTGAAAATTCAGGTTCTCAATCATTCTCTTGCTTCTGTTTTATTCCTGCCTTTTCTTTTCTTTCCTATTTGGTTGTTAGTTTCTTATCTTCATCACTGTGAAAAATTGCTATGTATTTATTTAAATAACAATTTTATGTCTATTTTAGTGAAATAGATATCATTGTAATTGCACTTGTAAGTTTTGGCACTGTTACAACCCCTGTTCTGAACTTCATTTTACAGTAGTTATGCCCCATAGTGAAACATGAGAATTTTCATCTCTGACTGCAAATTTGGTGAAATATCTAATTTTTTGATGCTGAAATTGATTATTTAGAATATTTTATACCAGTTTAGAACAACCATTGCTGATTTGTCTGATTTTTGTTTTTATAAGAATAAAACATTTAAAATATTAGAGTAATATGGATATATTTTTTAAGTTACAAATATGATTAAAAGGAAAGTTTGGAGTGGTTTACATAAGGTCATGTTTTCTGTTTGAACTACATTAATATATACATTTTGTAGCTTAAATGTTTGTATGAGAGCATTTTCTGCTTTCTTTTTAGAAAATTTCAAGTGGATATTTAATATAATAAAGAGGTTTTGACCAATTGCTTTTAAAAATAATTTGTAGTGAGTAAAAAACTACCTAAGAGACATATATGCAACTAAATAGAGAATGGGCTCCTTCTTAGACTAGGGGTGGGCCAAAAGGTGCTGGTTGCCTGCGGAATGTGAGGAAGAGAGACACAGACAAGAAAGTCCAGACGTGGAAAATAATATATGACTTGTAATTTACTTATTATAGGCTTAACAATAGAGATTTTCGTGTTTTTAATTGACATTCAAAAGTACTGATTAAGGCAAAGAAACTTGCTTTTAGCTGTGTCATAATTTGACAAGTAAATAATGATTGCCTAGTTAATAACCTGTTCATTTTTAGGTATATCAGCTAATGTGTTTGAAGATCAAAGAGCTTAACTAATTAGTAAAAAGCTAAGAATTTGATATTTGCTAAATGTTTGCAAATGACTGTTTTGCTGAGATTAGAGTTAATGGTACCATATGCTGGTTCTGGTGTTTAACTTGTCCCTCTCATAAGTTGATCCAGTGTCATTCATTTTCTTTTAGCAGAAAATATTTTTATTTTAAAATTGTGATCTGGTAGTTGGAAGATTATAAATATTTACTAAACTAATGAGTAACGATAAATACTGAAAAGGTTTTCATCTGCTTATTTGGTTAGAGTTTTGGTGTTTAGGTAGATTCAGAAAGAAGTTGAGTTTTGACTTATTGCAATTTTTTTTCCAGAAAAGATGTTCTAAAACAGAGAAATCTTATTCTGTTTTAAAAGTTACTTAAATTATAATTAAGAATATACAAGGTTGATGATTTTTGCTTTCTTATTTTATAGTCATTTCATGTTTACCAAAATATAAAAAGTTGTTAAGAAAAAGTACTAAGCAAAATCAGTTTCTCTCCTAGCTTAAGTGGACATTGAAGAAAAAATGAAATCCTGTCGCTAGGTAGAAAAGATGCTACAGCTGGAGATGAGCTCTGAGGACAGACTGTACACTCTGTCACAACTTCATATACGTGTCTCAGTAGACAAATAAGTACTTCTGGGTGTTTCTTGGTCATTCTTTCTTTTCCCACTCCTTCTTTTTTGTGCTATTTTAGCATCCGTTAAATAACAAAAATTCAACCAAGTAAATTTTAAAGATCTAGTTGCCTTTATTGAATGCTTCCTCCCATGTAGCAAGTAGAGAGCAACTCCAAAGGGCTACAAAAAGGGAAAGGTTTTTAAAGGCGGGACAAGGAGGTCATAAACAAAAAAGATTATTTCAGGCTTGGGTAACCTACCAATGGGGCACGGAAGGGGTCTCTGTGGCAGATTACCTCATCTTCCTTTGGGGGATGGAAAGGATTATCTCACTGGCGCTGACCAGAATATTCCACACTGACCAGTTAATACTACATTCCTGGGGAAGGTTTTAACTGCAATCAGGTTAGGTATAAAGTCTTGGTTTGCTTAGCACAAGTGACTGCATTTGGGACCTGTTGCTTCTTTTTAACACATCTTTTTACCTGCAATCTTTCCAAATTCTTGCTATAGATTAACATTAATTTAGTGCCAGACTCAGTGGTTCTATATACTTTCAAACTATTTCTATATTCTTTTATTAATGGGAGTTTTAATTATTTAAAAAATTTGACATATTCATAGGTGATAAATATTGCCTAAATATAGTATTATATAGAGTACCTAAATTGAACAGATTTTATTTTTATTTTATATTTAAGGTATTTTTTTCCCCCATTTTTTAGAGGAATTTTAATTTTTTTTTTTTTTTTTTTTTGCCAAAGTAGTAAAAATCCATTTAGGCAAAGTGCTTTGAAATTGAGTTTGATTCGCTGAATAGTCTGGTTTACTGAGCTTTAACTTTTTATGTGATGCAGATTATTTTAAAGAATTAAAATGTAGTAAGAAAGTTAAAAATTTTCCTGAAGATATCCTTTGAGTTATGAAATATTGAAGTATTTAGGACTGTATCATGCCAAAGGATTGTTGAGAACAATTCAGAAAGTTTTTTGGGGGCAGTATTACTATCTGCCAAGTAATGTGTTTAAGTGTTCCAAGAAGTATAAGCTTACATTTTAGGAGGAGGATCAGGCAAGTATTTAAATAAGTCTTCTGCAAGGCCAAGTATAAATGGTCAAGGAGAGAGACTAAAAAAGTGCTTTGGTACCAGGATAAGGGCAGGGGCGTATCGTAGACACTCAGAGAAATAAGGAGCTTTGGTAAACTACTCACAAGATGCTGTGAGATCTGTGTGTATATTGACTTTGTGAGGGGTGCTGAAACTTATAGTTTTGAGATCTATAATATTAGGTTATTTGCTATTTCTATTTCTTCTTAAGAGTATGGAATGTAGAGGAAAAAAATTCAGTTTGAGGTTGTTTTTTTCTTTTTGGTGGTTTGGTTTCTTGGTAAAACAAAATGTACTGTATATACATAGGAAAGATACATATACATGTACTGTATATACATGGGAAAGATACATATACATGTACTGTATATACATATGCAAGATATGTATACATGTGAAAGGAAACTGAAGTGAAACAATCTACTTAAACAGTATTTGAAATATGTAACATAATATAAAGTTCTATACCATTTTTGTTTGTCATTCCAAGTTGTGTTTTTTGTTTTTAAATTAGTGGTTTTGGCTTTACATATCGCTGTTCAGATATGATAGTTCTTAGGCAGTTTTAATAGGATTCAAATTTAAAGTGGAACCTTTATATTATTATTAAATTAGATTGCCATTTCAAATCTCATATAAAAGACTTTTTAAAAAAATCTTTTTAAAAACAGACTTGCTAAAATTTTAAGTACCTTAAGTTTTTATCTGCACTTAGAATATTATTTACTGTAGTGTCTTAAAATATTTTATAAATAGGTATATAAAATGCAAAAAGTATTAAAGGTTATTAATGAAAAGTCTCCCTTTCCCTCCTATTCTCCAGCTGTGTGGCTCCCTTAACCCTGAGTGCCAAATCTTAGTCCTTCAGAGGTTTGCTATACCACAGTGTTTTAAAACTTCAGAACTATAGCATTTTAGTTTAATCTTATTCTAATAACTAAGAAATTTAAGTAACACAGAGTGATTAGGATAGAATGCTTTCCAGATTTGAATAGCTGTCAGACGTAGGCTTGGGTGAATTTCCAAAATCTGAACTGTAGTCTAGGGGAGGCCAAAAGAGTATGCCAAATGCCTGGGGAGTCTGAGGAAGAGAGCTGTCGAGAGGGAGGCCAGGTATATTGAAGGCTTCTGGAGTGCTGCAGCAGAAATCTTCCTCTCAATCTCTAGCATTAGGATTGTGTAGTTACAGATGAGAATAATCTGACCTCTTCCCTCCACCTCCCTGCCAGCTTGTTTTACCTTCCCCTCTTATTTATTCTTTTCCTTTTACTATAGCTTCTGGTAGAAAGGATTCCACTCTCCAAGACTCCAAAGAACGTTTTCTTTTATTTCCACGTATTTTATTTTCAGAGAAAGAAACAAGACTTTGAAAAAAATCCTAAGAAAATAATTTAAAAATATCAGGAGTGCTTTAAAAAGCATTTCCCTTAATAAACCAGATAGATATTATTGATAAGAATGAAAGTGCAAAAATTAAAAAATAACACTAGTGACCCGGTAGAATATCTGTTACCTATGGAACTGTACTGGTGTCTTTGCATGAAGCTCTCCACGTTTCCTCAGTTGATGAGCAGTTGCTGCGTTTAGAAGGATAGCCTGTGACATGGAACATTTGTGTGTGGGAAACAGTTTGATACCATTTATTTACATTTTAAAAACATAAATCCGTACTATGTATTTATGGAGACACATATAGGTAGTAAAATTATTAAAATTGAACTGGAGAGAGAAGTACCAAATTCAGATTCTGCTTTGCTTTTGGGAATGAGGGGAATGAGTATGGAAGGGAGCAAAAAAGGTGACTTTTTTAAGGGTCGTGTTTTATTTACCTTTAGTAAATGTGTATTTAATATTTATTTCCCTGTATCATTGGTATGGATGATTGGATTATCAGAGCTTTTTTGCTGCTGCTAGAACTTTATTCCGAACAGAATTTTTAGAAAATATTTCAAAATAAATTTAGTACCAATAATATATATGTTTCTCTGTGTGAGCGTATAGGCTAAGTTCTTTAATAGGTTAGTTAAAAAATGATTACTTTTCATTTACTATATCTTATTAAATTTGTATTGTCACATAATCTCCAAAGTATCCAGAAGGGGGCAGCATGGGTTTGTGAAAACAAGAATGTCAGGTATCTAACCTCTTTGTGCCTTCATTTGTCAATATTAAATTCCGAGCTCTTGGAGACAGAGATGTGATAATATGCATGGTATATGTGACTGTGTATACTAATATGGCTAATGCTCGCAGCCGGTAAGAACAATTAACAAATTAGATTTTCTTTTTAATATATTGTCCTTTCTTTCCAAAAAAGTGCCTAAAACTTTTGTTGAATTAGCTCTTATCTTACCTTTTTGAATTTTGACTCTTGTTATTAATTTAATTTGCATGTTACATTTAAAAAGCAATGTCTATAATTATAGCATTGTCTCTGAAGCCAAACAGAGTAAACTTTGGTAATACAGATTAAGGAAAAGCAGAACTAACATTTTTCTAATATATCACAATGTACATAATGTTTGATAACATTCTTTTTTCCTTTAACACTTAATTCTCTTAGATTTTGAGACCATTTTCATGTTTTTATGCATTCAACACTATCTTTTTGAAATTAATTTTTATTTTTTTAAGTTAAATAATACATTGTTATAGAAAATACAGATATTTTCTAAAGATGGTCTGGTCATCTTTCTGTGTCTCTAAGTATCCCAACATCAATTTCTGTAATTTATTTAATTTTATCAGAAATTTTATTTATTTATTCATTTTTTAATTTTTTGGTGAGGAGGATCGGCCCTGAGCTAACATCTGCCAATCCTCCTCTTTTTGCTAAGGAAGACTGGCCCTGGGCTAACATCCATGCCCATCTTCCTCCGCTTTATATAGCACACCGCCACAGCATGGCTTGCCAAGCAGTGCATGGGTGCGTGCCCGGGATCCGAACCCGCGAACCCTGGGCATTCGCAGCGGAGCATGCGCACTTAACTGCTTGCGCCACCGGGCCGGCCCCTAGAAATTTTAGAATGTTGCTTTAAAATTTTTTTTCTCTCATCAACAGTCGTGGTGAAAATTGGTATAGCTAAATATTTTTGTACATCTGGAGTGATTTCTTAGGGTACATTCTTAAATGTGGAATTGCTGTATAAAAGGGCATATTAATATTTAAAGTCTTTTGAATAGGTATTGCCAAATTGTCTTTTAAAAGCTTAGGAATAGGTTTATACCACCTATTTACCCTCATAATTCTCCATTTTTTAAGCCTTCCTAATTTTATGGGTCTGTAAGTAGCTGTACACCCTGTCTCTTGTGTAGGAAGCTGAGAAAATCAGTCATACACCAAGAGACTGTCAGTGAGGGGTCCCTTCACTAGTAAAGAGAAAGATTGCATGCTTATTCTGGCTGTGCTAATATTGTGCCCAATATTTTAGAAATTTACGTATTCCTCTATTTTGGAAAGATTCCTTTAGATCTTAAGTCTTATCTTCGGTAGTAGAGAAGATTATACTGGGCATGAAATTTATGTTTAGTAATAGTCAAAAGTGACTTGGTGCTGAAAACCTTGTGAATGAAATAGTTGTTTAAATTGACTTTTAATTTTGGGCTGAAGACATAGTATGACACAAAGCAAAGACTCAGTTTTCTTGAGTAACTTAATCATAAAGCAATTTAAAAATGAGTGAAAATTTATTTTTTCACAACTGTAATTATATGTTTATTTTCATGAATTTTTTTTCACTGCAGTAACACTGGTTTATAACATTATGTAAGTTTCAGGTATACATCATTATATTTCGATTTCTTTGTAGACTACATCATGTTCACCCCCCAAAGACTAATTACCATCCATCACCGTACACGTGTGCCCTATTATCCCTTTCATCCTCCTCCCTCCGCCTTCACTCTGGTAACCAGCAATCTAATCTCTGTATCTATGTGTTTGTTGTTATTGTTGTTCTTTTTTTCGTCTACATATGAGTGAACTCATATGGTATTTGACTTTTTCCATCTGACTTATTTCGCTTAGCATAATACCCTCAAGGTCCATCCATGTTGTTGCAAATGGCAAGACTTATCTTTTTTATGGATGAGTAGTATTCCATTGTATGTATATATCACATCTTCTTTATCCATTCATCCATTGATGGGCACTTAGGTTGTTTCCAAGTCTTCGTTATTTTGAATACTGCTGCAGTGAACATAGATGTGCAAATATCTTTTCGCATTCTTGCTTTCATGTTCTTTGGATAAATACCCAGAAGTGGAATAGTTGGGTCATGTGGTGGTTCTATACTTAATTTTTTGGAGAATCTCCTTACTGTTTTCCATAACGTCTGCACCAGTTTACATTCCCACCAGCGGTGTAAGAAGGTTCCCTTTTCTACACATCTTCTCCAACTCTTGTTATTTCTTGTCTTTTTAATAACAGCCATTTTGATGGGCATGAGGTGATATCTAATTGTAGTTTTGATTTACATTTCCCTAACAATTAGTGGTGTTGAATATCTTTTCATGTGCCTGTTGGCCATCTGTATATCTTCTTTGGAAAAATGTCTGTTCACATCCTTTGCCCATTTTTCACTTGGGTTGTATGTTTTTTTGTTGTTGAGTTATATGAGTTCTTTGTATATTTTGGTATTAACCCCTTATTAGATATGTGATTTGCTAATGTCTTCTCCCAATTGTTAGGTTGTCTTTTCGTTTTGTTGATGGTTTCCTTTGCTGTGCTGAAGCTTTTTAGTTTGATGTAGTCCCATTTGTTTATTTTTTCTTTTGTTTCTGTTGCCTGGGGAGACATGATATTCAGAAAGGTACTGCTAAGACCAATGTCAAAGAGCACACTGCCTGTGTTTCCTTCTAGGAGTTTTATGGTTTCAGGTCTTACATTCAAGTCTTTAATCCATTTTGAGTTAATTTTTGTGTATGATGTGAGACAATGGTCTACTTTCATTCTTCTGCATGTGGCTGTCTAGTTTTCCCAACACCATTTATTGAAGAGACTTTCTTTTCTCCATTGTATGTTCTTGGTTCCCTTGTCAGAGATTAGCTGTCCACAGATGTGTAGGTTTATTTCTGGGCTCTTGATTCTATTCCATTGATCTGTATGTCTGTTTTTGTGTCAGTGCCATGCTGTTTTGATTTCCATAGCTTTGTAGTATATTTTGAAATCAAGGAGTGTGATTCCTTCAGCTTTTTTCTTTTTCTCAGGATTGCTTTGGCTATTCAGGGTCTTTTGTTGTTCCATATAAGTTTTAGGATTCTTTGTTCTATTTCCAGGAAAAATGTCATTGGGACTTTGATAGGGATTGCAATGAATCTGTGGATTGCTTTAGGACGTATGGACATTTTAACTGTGTTAATTCTTTCAATCCATGAACATGGAATGTCTTTCCATTTCTTTGTGTCTTTGATTTCTTTCAACAATATTTTATAGTTTTCAGTGGACAGGTCTTTCATCATTTTGGTTAAATTCATTCCTAGGCATTTTATTCTTTTTCTTGCATTTTAAATGGGATTGTATGTTTGATTTCTCTTTCTGCTATTTTGTTGTTAGTGTATAGAAATGCAACTGATTTTTTTATGTTGATTTTGTACCTTGCAACTTGACTGTTTTCACTGATTCTTTCTTTTTTTTTTTTTTTTGTGAGGAGATCAGCCCTGTGCTAGTATCTGCCAATCCTCCTCTTTTTTTTTTTTTGGCTGAGGAAGACCGGCCCTGGGCTAACATCCATGCCCATCTTCCTCCACTTTTTTTTCATATGGGATGCCGCCACAGCATGGCTTGCCAAGCAGTGCGTCAGTGCGCGCCCGGAATTCGAACCGGCGAACCCCGGGCTGCCACAGCGTAGTGCGTGTCCTTACCCACTTGCGCCACCGGGCCGGCCCCCTCACTGATTATTTCTAATAGTATTTCGGTGTATTCTTTAGGGTTTTCTATGCATAAAATCATGTCATCTGCAAATAGTGACAGTTTCACTTCTTCCTTTCTAATTTGTATTCCTTTTATTTCTTTTTCTTGCCTAATTGCTCTGGCTAGGACTTCCAATATTATGTTAACTAGTGGCAAAAGTGGGCATCCTTGTCTTTTTCCTGTCCTTAGAGGAATAGCTTTCAGTTTTTCACCATTGAGTATGATGTTAGCTATTGGCTTGTCATATATGGCTTTATTATGTTGAGGTACTTTCCTTTTATACCCATTTTATTCAGAGTTTTTATCATAAATGGAGGCTGTATCTTGTCAAATGCTTTCTCTGCATCTATTGAGTTGATCATGTGATTTTTATTCTTTATTTTGTTAATATGGTGTGTACTATTGATTAACTTGCAGATTTTAAACCATCCTTGCATCCCTGGAATAAATCCCACTTGATCATGGTGTCTGATCCTTTTAATGTATTGTATTTGATCTGCTGGTATTTCATTGAGGATTTTTGCATCTATGTTCATCAGTGATATTGGCCTGTAATTTTCTTTTTTTGTGTTGTTCTTGTCTGGTTTGGTATCATAGTAATGTTGGCCTTATAGAATGAGTTAGAAAGTGTCCCCTCTTCTTCAATTTTTTGAAATAGTTTGAGAAGGATAGGTATTAAATCTTCTTTGAATGTTTGGTAGAATTCACTGGGTAAGATATCTGGTCCTGGACTTTTGTTTTTTGGGAGATTTTGATTGCTGTTTCAGTCTCCTTACTAGTGATTGGACTATTCAGATTCTCTATTTATTCTTTTTTTTTTTTTTTTTGCTGAGGAAGCTTTGCCTTAAACTAATATCCACTGCCAATCTTCTTCTTTTTGCTTGAGGAAGATTCACCCTGAGCTAACATCCACACCAGTCTTCCTCTGTTTTGTATATGGGTCACCACCACAGCATGGCTGCTGATGAGTGGTGTAGGTTTGTGCCCGGGAACTGAACCTGGATCACTGAAGTTTTCTCGTCACCCATGCCAAATGCTCCAGGAGTGTCACCTTTGTGGGCTTTGTGTCCCCTTCTGTTGTGGCAGTGTTGCTATTGCTGTGGGCACACAGGTAAGCTAGGCTGGCCCCTGGGCTGGCTGGTCATAAGGCTCTGCCATGTGTGACTGCTACAGTCACTTTATTGGCCAGAACAAGCCCTGGCACAACTGGCTGTGAGGTCTAATAGCACACAAGTGCTGCTGTTTTCCTGTTAAGTGAGTCAGGCCCCCAGTGTGGCTGGTTGCTAGGCTTAGGGGCTCACAATTGCTGCAGGCCTCCCGTGTGCTCCCTGTGGCAAGCAGCTGTTAGCTCTCTTTTGGGTGGGGCAGAACTCTGGCCAGATCTGGCTATGCTGCCCTGTGTACACAGCTGCTGCGGGAATGCAGATGGGTGGAGCTGGCCCCAGGTGTGGCGGCACACAATCATTTGAAGTGTTGGAAGATGGGCAGGTCCCCTCCGTGGCTGTTTGCGATGGCCAGTGGCACAAATCTGCCCACACGCCACACCACCATGGAGCCACACATGCCCCATCGATGCAGACCTGCTGGCCCTGCTGCTGACGTTGGCCCACAAGTTCAGCCTGCGTTTGCTGGTAGGTAGAGCCAGGCCCTGGGGTGAGCTGCTTGCTGCCTGGCTGTGCTTGATTGCCTCGGGTGCTCTACGGGGCGGGCAGGCCCCTGCACTAACAGGCTAGAGAAAGGAATCCAATGGCGACTGCCAGTGTCTGTGTCAACACTACAGAACTAGGTCACAATAATGGCTGCCGCTAATGTCTCAGTCTCTGGGTGGGTGGGGTGTCCTTAGTAAGTGAATCTCCTTTACCAGTGGACTATGCACTTTCCTATCTACTGTTTTTGTGCTGGTTTCTGGGTGGGGTGAATCTGTACGTGGGCCTTTAAAAGCAGGTTTTTCTTTTTCTGGAGTTCCATAGTTTTCTCGGGTGTTTTCCCCCTTGGTTTTCAAAGCTAGCAAAGCCAGGTAAAATGGGATTTCATCTCTGTTGTGCTGAATGTACAGGCTTGGATGCCTAATATGGAGCTCACATCCCCCGCTCCTCCAGGAAAAGCTCTGTACCTTTGAGATCACCCCTGGCTGTGAAGCGCTGAGGCTAGAATGTGTTATTTTCCTTGGTGGATCTGTATCTCTACCTCTTCCACCCCTGTCTGTGTTGTCTCTTGTTGTGAGGGTTCTTTTTATCCACTTTTCAGATCTCTCTCAGAGGAAATTGTTCCAGAGGTAGTTGTAGATTTCTTGTGTCTGTGGGAGAAGGTGAGTTCAGGATCCTCCAATGCCACCATCTTCCAAACTCCTCTAAAATTTATTTTAAAATGGCAGAAAATATTAGGAAAAATAGAATGACTTTTAAGGGTAAGTAGTCAGTTACATGCAGCATATTTTTGAGCCATCATTCATTCAGCAGATATCTGAGTGCCTGCCATATACCAGGTACCCTTGAGAACCAGGCATATAATAGTGGATGAGATATAGTCTCTCTTTGGTAGAATTTTGTGCAATGAGGCAGCCAGATTAGAAAACAGGTAAGTATAATGCAGCATGATAAGTATTATGAGGTAGTCCTTCTAGGACCTCCCTGAGTACTAGACCCTTAGAGAGGTCCTGAACAGGGCACTTAGTAGGCCAGCTTAGGGTGGTTTTAGAAGACTTTCAAGAAAGATATCATCTATGGTATTTGTATTAGTTTTGTGGATGTGTATAGAGCCATGCATGGAACATGAACAACCTCTGTTTATTAGTTTTTTTATTTAATTTATTTTATTTTATTTAATCTAATAAACCTCTGTTTATTAGATTAGTATTGTGTATGTTATGTGGAGGAGTCTGGAGCTCTTGATAAGTTGTCATTACTGGTACCTGATGGATCTGTCTGTGGCAGTCGCTGGCAGGAATTTGATGTATTTGTACATTACTTTGAAATAATGACAAAGAGGTCAGAGTAATGGTTTTGTATGTGCTGTAAGCTAATTGTATATGAGACCTTTTGGGCACTTTATTTCATCCTACTTAGGAAGGGTATTTGGAAGAAAAAAGTTAAGATAATAAAAAGTGAAATTGTCCTGAAAAGTAAAATATTCTAGGTACTCTTCTAAAGAAAGATTTGACGACAGAGTAAAGTGGAATGAAAATGGAATGATGCAAGAGTAGAAAGGAAGAATGTATACTAGAAACAACAATGAAAAATGCCAGTTAATGTATGATAATTTTTTTTTTTTATAGTCATAATCAGTTTTTTTTCTTAGACGTTGGTGAAGACTTTCGAAAGGAGTTGCAGAAAACTTTCTGCTAGTTTTCTAAAACTCTCCAACAGTTCTTTGTAGGCATGTGGAGCATAAAATAATGAACCACTGGTTGGGCATGTCAGGAGAATAGGGCCTTTAGAACCAAACAGACCTGGATCTGTGTCTTTGTCTTGAGGTAACTTGAGCAGGTTACTTAACATTTTGGAGCTCTAGTGACACTTCCTTAAAGTATTAAAGTTTGGAGGTAATGCCTTGCCTATAATAGGAGCTCGTTAAATCATTATTATTGTCATTATTATTTCTGTTTTCAGTCATCTGCATTCTTATTTGGATGATAAAAGCCTAAATATGTTCATTTGTTTCCAGCATTGGAATGACTTTGTTGTAGAATATACTTTGTTCCTAAGTCAGGAACTACTTTTCATGTCTTTGTTTCCCAGATATGGGCAGGTGGTTTTAGAATCCGCCCAACTTGAGGATGAGTCCCCTTTCTCTGTCAGTCTGACTTTGCATCTTTTTATTGCATGAGACAGAAGTTTTAAGGTATCGCAAGACGGCAATTGCATAAAAGGGTTTTCCTCTCCCCTAATTCCCTAGAAATTGTAGTCTTAAGTATTGTGCTTTTCCTGCTCATTGCCTGAACTTTGGAGTTTTTAGCTGTCTGAGAGGCCCAAACTGTGTCATTTCTTTTGGAAATTTGTGGTTAGATTACAGAAGGGTATGACTGTTCCCTTGCAAAGCCTGTGGCAGCATGACCCGAGATGATCAAGGGGGGAGTTGGAGCCCATTTATTGCTTTTCTTAGGCGTAAATTATTGGCTAGACACAACCTTCTTTTCTAATTGTGGACACTGAAGGTTAGGTTTCTCTATGTTCTTTGATATAGATTTGAAAAGCAAGCCAGCATCCTTTCTAAACAAAGAGGTAAAGAGGTATTTTTAGCATATATGTTCTCGTAATTTACCGCTAGGAAAGAGATACACAGATTCTTTCAGTTATCTCCAGTTAGAAAAATGAGGACGGTATCTATTAACCCATTTGTTTCCATGAGAAAGGAAAAAAGATTTTCTGTAGTTATGTCAGAGGTATGTAATTTTGGTGTTTACTTCTTGTAAGGATACAGGTATGATCGGGATAAATAGGTTGAAGCTAAGCAGGCAGATTCGAAGTTACTAGGTCAGATGGATGGTGCCATTCAAGTTCTAAGTGAGGAGTCAGACAGTAGAAGCGCAGGCCCAGCACCCGCCTGGAGTCGTAATTCAGTGCACCCTGAGCAGTGAGACCCTTTGTGACAGAAGACGTTAGTCCCTGCATGTGTGCTGCCCAGGGTTTGGGTGTGAGGTTGGACAATAACTGGAGACAGCCGACTGGTGTGCGGAGAGAGGAAAAGGGCAACACTTTTGAGTTCCTTAAAAAAATATTTGGATATTTTCAGGGTGTGCAGATTTGACTATCTCAGTCTTTAAAACCCATAAATGTGTAAGTGAAATGAGAGAAAACATTTTAATGTTTTAAAGGCATGAAGTGAAAAGTTATAAAATAAATTCAATGGAAAAACAGTGTTAGGAAATGTTCAGGGAACAGTGGAAAGTGGTCACGGAGTTGATGGATTGAATACTTTCATTGACTCAAATTGTTAAAAGGCTAAAAACTTTAATTAATGTAATTTTAAGTTAATATATGAGTGATAGTGATGATTATGCAGGTGGAACTTTTCAGATTAAAGGAGAGGTGTTAATATGAGAAGAAAATCTTGACAAGGGGAAACTGACATACTTGAAGAATTATAAATATCTTCGTATTTCCTAGTGGATAACATTGGTAACTCCTTCAGAAAATAAATAAAATTATATTTTAAAAGATGGAATTTATGATATATAATGACATAATAATGGTAAAGATATTAACTACTATCATCTTTTGTATGCATGATGTGTTGTTAGTCACTGTGCTAATTTCTTTGTGTATATTTTATTTAATTCACACAATAGTTCTGTAAGGTGTGGTTATTGCTGTAATCACATTATACAGAAAAATGAGGCTCAGAGAGGTTAAATAACTTGCCCAAGTCACAGTTAGCAAGTGGGAGAGCTGGAATTTGGTCCTAAGTAGTTCGACTTGACAGGCTGAACTTATTCGCCATGCATACTGCCTCCTAGTAGATGTAATTGTGTATTTAAAAATAATTGCATTTCTTCAGTTTTTGACTGTATTTTTCATTATTGATTTACATAATTAAATATGATTTTGATGCATACTTAATTTTGAATGGCTAATTTATTGAATATTTATCTTTCACTTTGTAGCACAAAACACAGCCATTCTTTTACATTCCTATATTTCTGATTTTTCTTTAGAGAACTGTGCATTGCTCACTTCTCTTGTAATTTATCTTTGTTTTTCATCTTTAATTATTCAGGTTTGGAGCTTTTTCATTTTAGTCCACTTTCACCTTCTCTTACTTGTAACACATTACTTGCTTTTTAAAAATATGATATAAGATTTAGCTGCAATTTTATAAATTTAATATATACACAGTTAAAATGTTTGAAAATCAAAGTAGCTAAGAAGGTAAAAGGTCACCTGTTATCCTTCTACAAATAAGAAAGGCACAATTAACATTTTGATGTCTTTTCCTCCAGCTTTTTTAGATCCACTTACTATATTATTTGTGATTATATTGTAAATATAGTTATCTGTGCACATTGCATCTTCATTTAATATTATAACATACTTTTCTAAGTTATACTTATTCATGAAAGTAATTTTTAATTATTGTATAACATTACATTATGTGAGCATACCATATTTACTTAGCAGTTCTCCTACTTTGGATATATGGATTGTTCCCAATTTGAACTATTGTAAATAATATAATATTGAATATCTTTGTAAAAAAATTTTTTTCATTTATGATTCTTTCCTTGGATAGATTCCATGAATATTTTTTAGATTAGAACCACAGGATTTTTGTGTAATACATAATTAAAATTTTTAAGGCTATTGAAGTAGATTACCAAATTATTTTCTACCCTCAGTCCCCATTTCATTGCCCTCACCAGCACAAGATGTTATTTACTTCCATGCCTCAGTTTCCACATCTTTAAAATGGAAATAATAATAGTACGCACCACAAAGGGTTGTTGTGAGACTATGATGAATTACTGCCAAGCATTTAGAACAATACCTAGCACAAAGTAAGAACCCAATAAATGTTGGTTTTTTGCTGTTATAATTTCTAGAATCTTTGGCTAAATTAATGGGTGGAAATAGTATCTTATTGTTTGAATTCGCATTTCATTGATTACTAGAGAGACTGAAATTTTTCTATGAGGAGTTTAGTGATTTCTTTTTTCTTTTGAGACATATTTCTTCTTGTCCTTTGCTCATTTGTCTTTCTTGGGGAGAGTAGTGCTTATATGAGCTCTTAATTTAATTGAAATATAAGCTTATGTGTCTTGTTGAAATTTTCTAGTTTATTGTTTATTTTTGAATTTTTTAACTTACAGATATTTTTTGTTTTTATGTAATCTCATTTATCTTTTTTCTATGTAGCTTCTTTCATATTTTTGAAGCTTGGAATCTTCCTCCACCCAGAAATTTGATGAAATTTGATTAAAAAACAATGGCTGGATTAAAAACAAACATCAGCTACTTTAATCTATCTGAAATTCATTTGTTTGTGGGATTAGGAAAGAATAAAAATCATCTGTTCTTCCCTAAACTAACAGATTACCTCAATGTCAATTGTGAAATGAATCTTTTTTCTCTCATAGGCAATTGCTTCTTAATCTTACATTAAATTCTTCAGATTTATTTGCTGGTTTACTAATAAGGGAGCAGTCGGAGAAAGATGGAGTTCTAATTAGCCCACTATTTCTTCATTGCTATTTTTTGTATATAGTGAATGAATGAAGATGTTAAAACTAGATCCAAAAAGTCTTATTTTCATATAGAACATAATCATCCAATTAGATGGGTTAGTCAGTGTTTAGGTTGGACCACATGGTCTTAGTTTCTAAAATAGCTGTTAAAGAAATAGCTCTCTCTCTCTCTCTTTTTTTTTTAAAGAAGGATGGGCTATGGATTTCTGAAAAAAAATTTTTTTATCTAGTTTAGTGAAAGTGTGGAAATGAACGTTTGTTGGCTCTTTTTTTCCCTTCAGGCAGAATATTTAAAAGTGATAAATGATGAATCTTAACTGCACATTTATGTTCCATAGAAGGAGTTCTGGGAAGTACAAGAAATAATGATTAAGAGAATAGTGGGATTGATTTATGAGTGAAAGAAGCTGGTCACTTACGGCTTGTCTAAGGATGGACGTATTTAAAAGGAGAGACAATAGTTAGTGTTCATATATTTAAAGAATATTCAGACAAAGAGAAAAATTGTTTTGGGCAGCTAAGAGATTGCTCCTGAAATGATATGAAGAATAATTTAGTTTAGAAAACAAATTAGCAAAAGTAGAAAAAAAATATATATATAGTTTACATTGGGAACTGTTGAAAAACAAAATCATCTCCCCAGAGAGCTAGTGGATGGGATAAACTGGCTGTCTCTAATTTCTGTAATTCATGGCAGATGCTTAGGAACAGGTTACATAAGAGGTTTCTGGAAATGGTTTAAAATGAAGTCTTGTAAAATGCTTAAGGTCAGGCTGGATGACCTAGCTGGTATATTCTGACTCTTGTCAGATTCTATGATAGCTTGTGGCATTTTGCTGCTCAGCACTAATGTACTGTGAGGATTATTTACTGGCAAATTCAATGAAACTTTATTTGGTTTAGGATCAGAATTCTTTGAAAAATAATAATTGGCCTTGGAATAACTTGTTTTGGTCCAGTATTTTCCTCCCTCTCCTTCACCAGATATCTTAATTATTTCATCAAATAAAAATAGAGTTTTTACTTGGTTAAATATTCTGTGGCTTATTGTTAGCCTTTGCTTTTAATTAGCTTTTGGTGTCATTGGTACATATTGCTTTAAGGGCAGAATTAATACAGTGTTTGGAACATGAGTTTGAATAATTTTCACCTATAAAGTACTAGCCAAGTTGATGGATATTTAATCTATGCTTTGCAAGTTCTGTTCCATAACAATACAAGTATTTCAAATGGTATATATGCATTATACACTTTAAGTCGGTTGATATCAGTGGTTGCTGTAGTGGACTATATGAGATAGTTAACTGGTATATGGGAATAAAATATTAAGGCTTTTATTTATGTCTTTTTTTTTAACCTTAAGAAATTGAGCTGCTGAACAAGTACTAGAGGGAAGGATGCTTGTTTCATACATCAGATGGGCACATATCGCCTGGGGGAAGAGGGGGCCTGCCACAACAAGGAGGGCGGCAGCATTGCTTTCACCAGGTCTGCTTCCGGTTAAAATATGCCTGCTTAAGGGATTTACAGATTATATTGTATAGTTCTTAACCTAGCCATCACAAAATGGGCAGAGGAAATAATGATGGAAGATATTTCTAATGAAAATTAAATATCTTTTCATTTGCCACATTAGGAAGTTCAAACGTTGATCATTTGATCTGTCTGTGGCAGGAAGGCAGCCCCAAAACCATGATTATATAAAATATGTATTTACATCTACTATCGCTAACAATGAAACCTTCCTAGGGATATATATTGTGCTTTGAGGTACTGACTAATGATAACGTAAAGTTAATAACATTAGCAAGACATTTAAGAAAATTTTTAATTTCATCTTAAGTTTGTTTATGTAGACTTTGAGTAATCCTTTTAAAATATATATTTTGTGCATGTTTTACACTGTACATGATATATTGGCACAGAAGTACATATATAATTTATGGATATACATATAGTGGGGATACATTTCAAAGATTTTTTAATAAATGGGTGTGTGACCAAAAAAGTTTGGAGCATAAATGCTTTTCAAATAGTTTAGTTAAAGATATGAGGTTCACATATTTTAGTTATATTATTATATTAATTACACAATTTAAATGTCTTATACATTATCTTGTTATAATGCCCTTGCTGTTAACTCATGTTTAGGTGACTTTTCCAGGTTGAAATGGAAGAAAGGGAAGTAGAATGGAATTAATCAAATTATAGAATCAGTCATTGTAGGTAAAGTAAATGTTCAATAACCAAGATCTCTGGAATTTAATAATTTAATAATAAAGGAGTTGTGCTAATTCAACTCATTTGTGGGGAAGCTGGGTCTACATCAGAGAGAGATATGAGTTATAAAATAGTCTTTAAGAAGTGGTTCTTTAATAATTTTGCGGACAGATAAGAAGAAACCAAGTTAATTGTGCTTTAGCAAATCTTTTAAGTGCTTTCATTTAACAGATAGCTGAGAATTATTTATCACTACTCTGTTCATTGTTTGAATTAAAATTAATACCAAAGTGGTGCTTGAGAATGATCTTTTTTCCTTTTATATTTAAATAGGCTAGACATTTGCTTTGTTTATAACCATTAATTTGTTTTCACACAGGCTGCAAAGGTAACCATCAACTCAGAATTAATTAGTGGAATCAAAATTAATGAGGTTTTACTGTATTGGGCCATTTCTACTCTAGGCCAGTTTTCTTCACATGTTGCACTAGCATTTTCTTGAAAGAAGAAAAATTAGATTTATTTTAATCCATATTTAAAAAGCAGAGAACTGTCTTTTCTTGTGAGCTAAGTACCTCTAATAACTTTGCTTTCTTGGGCTTAGTAATATTGATTTTTTTTGTTTTCAGTCTTGATATTTTGGCTATTTCCAGACTGTTGCTTATTACAGTGAAGCTAGAGTTAACTCTTCAGGTGCTTATTTTCATTTACAGACGTGGTATATCCTTTTTATTTATTTTGGACCTAATATTTTTTTGTGAGTGGAGCATGTCATTTGCCACTTTTCATCATATTGCCCCATATGAAAGAGCAACAGAACTATTCTTTAAAACATATTTATGTAAATATATGTGTTAGAAGAGAATGTATCATGTGGAAATGAAAAGCTAGACTTTTTGGAATTATAGTTCCTTTTTTCAAAATTACATCCCATAATCTACTTTTTAAAACAGATCTTATTTAATATTTGCTTTGTTTTAATATTTAATTTTTATTAAATTTATTAAATTTAATATTTAATTTAATATTTTAAAACAGGTATTATTTAATATTTGCTTTGTATGTCCTTTATTTTTACTAATAAGAAGGATAGCATGATATAGAGCTTTTAAATCCTTTTATGAGGATGAATTGCATTTTCTTGAATTTTTGAAATTATCTGCCTGCATAGAAATGAGGAGGGTGAAAGTTCTGACAGCGAAGTTTCTCCTGAGGAATTGATGTCCCAGGTCAGGTTCCTCATAGGAATGTGGAAGCCTTTTTTGTTTGCATAATGTCTGCAGTCCTCTCTGCTAGGTTATAAACTGCAGTAGGAGATATGTGGCAGAGAGAGAATGCGTTAGCTCAGTGGTTGTCAGTAGTTTTGTATCACCTCAGATATTGAGATCTAAATAGATAATTTGAGGAACACCGAACATAATAAGGAGTATTGGTAAAAATTCACCTTTGTTTTTTTGAGAAAAAACAAACTTGACCTCAACTCATGCCTCATTTCTCTGCTCTTTGAAAAGGAATGACACGAGTGTATGTGAACATTAATGAAATGACCACGGACTTGGGGACTAGCAAGTAGGCTAGTTAGGTGGATGGCATTAATTAAGGATTAGCTCATTTTAAAGAAGGTTTTGGAGAGCTTGTGAGTTGAAGGAACAGAATCAAAAGTAGTGACAGGTGTGGTGAGTGCTGTGGTAGATCAGTGCCTCATTAAAGGATGTGAATAGATTGAAAGGAATGCTGTTTAGGAGTCATTCTTTTTAGTTAATCATATACAGAGAAAACGATTACTGTTAGATTTATTTTCTCTGATTAGAGAAATAAATAAAATGACCACTTTTTGGCAGCTTGATG
Organism: Ceratotherium simum simum; assembly: GCF_057802395.1. Classification (NCBI taxonomy): domain Eukaryota; kingdom Metazoa; phylum Chordata; class Mammalia; order Perissodactyla; family Rhinocerotidae; genus Ceratotherium; species Ceratotherium simum. The sequence goes on from NC_141913.1 coordinate 44,768,535, forward strand.
TTACAAAATAGAAAATAGTAGTTAACCATTAATATAGCAATTATCCCTTTTTGTAAATTGAATGATGATATATTTAATAAATACAAATAGTCAATACTAATGATAATCTGTAGAAATTCAAAGAATCCACTGCATTAAACTATCATCTTCAGTTAGCAATGTATGTCTGGTGAAACTCATAGATATTTTATGTAGTGTGAAATAACTTAAAGGTATAATGGTGTATATTTTTACCCTGTTTTATTCTAACATTGCCTATATTTAAATGTTTTTGTGTAGTTTGCCACTTTATTTTGGTTTATTGCTTAGTTATAAAGCTAATTTTTGTGTGCCATAAGTCAACTATCATTCAGTCCTTAGTATGTCTTTTAAAAGAAAGAAATCATGTTTCAAGTGAATGCTTATCAGGGAACATGAAATAAGTAAGCTTAACAAATGCTTATTTAAGAAAATTCTATATGATGTTTTAATAAAAGTTTATAATACGATCTTTCTGAACTTAGTTTTCTTAACTTTTAAAATTAGTAAACACCTGCTATGTTGATTATAGTGTTTAAATTGTTATAAAACAAAAAATACAAATAAAATGAACACAGAATAAAAGATTAAAACACCTGAATTCAAGAAAAAAGTAAGTAGTTAAATCTTACTTTGTTTTATTAATGTTCTGCTTCATTCAAAAATTGATTTTAGGTTGTTTACAAAAATAAACATTATTCGATAAGATAAAAATAAAGCTAAGTCATGGTGAAAAAAAATGAGAAGAAAGTAGATGAGGTCATGCAGAGTCAGCATTCAGAAATGTATGCCCAAGATATTGCACTGTTGTGGGTAGAGAATTCAGTCCTGAATTTCTTAGTAGCCAAAACATAAAAGGAACAGTTATGGCACCTTTCACCAAAATGTGTTCCTCAAAAACTAGGTCTTATAAGATTACCGTGGTCAAATAAACTTAGAGATGCGTGATATTGTATCCCCCTCGTGGATATAATTTTATTCAGATCAGCGTGTTAAAGGTTCTTGGAAGTTTGTGGATAAAAACAAGTGTAACTTGTGTTTCCCATGCACATTTGGCCACCATTCAGTGAGATATACCAATCAGTGAGATATTGTTCTTTTGCTAAAAACAGTCTATTTGCTTAGGAGAAGCCCATTAGGGTGAGGTTGGAGAAGTTTCCCTTTGGGTCCTACAGAGGGGATAGTATATATTGTAGTGCAGTGGGCCTCATCCTCAATAAATAGGCACAGTATGTACAATAATGAATTTCAGATGGCTGTTTTCATATGGTTTCACCTTAGTATGAACTGAAAGTATAATAATTCACTAAAAAGTTTTAAAATGCTTATAAAGTATCTTTAAAAATTTGAAGACTTTTTTAATTTTGTAGGTTGTTGTGGATTCAGTTCTCTGTTGCTAGTGAAAATCTTTACCATCTTTGTTTGATTGTTTATATTCTATCTTGTTTAAAAAAGGAATTGAAGGGCAAAAACGAGAGATGAGCAGAAAATAGATAGCAGAATGTTTAATTGGCTGTTCTGTGTGTGTTGAGGTGGTGCACCTGCTGACAATATAGACAGAAACTGTGAAGCACGTTTACAGATAGTACAAAATATTGGTGGCTCTTAAGAAATGATTGTGGCAGAGGGACCAGGAGGGTATTGTTTTTGAGCAAGGAGCAAGGAAGAGCATGGGTCTAAATGACGGAGTCACAAACAGAAAGAAGCACTGCAGAAACCAGCTCTGTCAGCTAACAAAGGAAAGTTCGTACTGTGGAAAGAACACATAATAACAGATCAATTTTTTTCCAGCTTTGCTTGCTCATATATAGCAATCATTTTAGTAACGTCATCTTCAAATTTGAACAGCAGATTTTTCAAAGCGTCTTTTCCATCTTTAATCTAGGATTAATTTAATATTTTTTTGACTTATGATAATTGAACTGGGTGTTTTATGTGTAATATAAAGGGACAGATTTTTCAACACAACCTAATAGTGGTTGGTTTTCAGCAGTAGCAAATGTATAATTAATTTTGGTTTAAGTTATTGAGGACAAGGTCCATTTTATTCTGAATTTAATCTAAATATAATTAAGGTTTATTCTTCTTTTCAGGCAAGAGTGCAGCACTGCATCTGCTCTGTAGCCAGTGACCACTCAGTAGGACTCCTAAGTTTGCGAGAGAAAAAATGCATTATGCTAGCATCTCGTCATCTTTTCCCTATTCAAGTAATCAAGTGGAGGCCTTCTGATGATTACCTAGTGGTGGGATGTTCAGATGGCTCTGTGTATGTCTGGCAAATGGATACTGGTAAGAACAAATGTTAAGAGATAGACTAGAAAATTAAGTGGTGTATTTGATTCCTAGAAATTAAAAATCTTTTATATGGGGGAAGAGGCCTTGAAATGTGAAAAGGTTGCTACTTTTATTTCTGATCACTGATTTTTCTAAGTGTTCTTATCATATCAACAAAGAAATATTTAAATATCCTCTTATTTGCTGTACTATGCCAAATGCTTGTAGAGTAGTTCACTGATCTTTAAAGGAATGTAACTGAAGATAAGATACAGATTAGGACAGACATACAGACAGCAGACAAAAAAATAAGTGCTTTCTTTATAACTCATGTAGTAAAGTGTGAGCAAGATTAAGGGCACCATTTTTGTCTCAAGTTCAGAAACAGTGGAAGAACATAAGATTCTGTTTTATTTGAATAGCAGAAAAGCCATATGAGGCAGTTAATTGTAGGAGGTAATTGAAGTGAAAGTTTTAAGTTCTAGACAGAACATTTAAAATTTAAAGTTTCAGAAATTTTATATATAGGGCATGGTATAGAACAAGCAGTGCTTAGCTTAAACGTACAGGTGATGATATTTAATGTTTATACACAGAGTCTTATGGTTTTCCCTGAGAAATCTTTAAGTAAGATTAAGTAACTAAAGGTTTATTAGTTTAAGCTTTTTAAAATACATTTTATTCTATTTTAACTATCTTAAGTCATCATTTATCAGTGATTAAAACTTTTTTTTACATTCTTAGTTGTACTATGTAATATTTCTACTATTTTTTTTCCTCTTCTTCATCTGTTTTGGTTTGTTTTAAATAGTCCTTTTTGAAATCAGACTATGTATGTATTTCTGCTTGCACTGAGGGACCAGTTCTTCTAAGTCTTTTTGGAACAAGTAGTCATAATCTTCAGCGAACTTTTATTGATAATCCTTGTTTTAACTGGTAGTATGCAGGTGGTCTTGACAAGAGGAAACATTTTTGAAGAGTGAGAGACCTCTTTGCTTTTGCATGTAACTCATCTTTTTCTTGTTTGATTGTAAAAGAGGTTTATATACTTTTTGTGAAATTTTAAAAGCACAGAAGTATTAGAAGGGAAAAAAGATAAACTCAAATCCCATTGCTCAGTTTTAAATATTAACATTTTGGCATATTTCTTTCTAATCTTGTTTCTGTGCATTTTTTAAACCAGAACTATTGTCATCCTACATATGTAATTTTGTATCTTACCGTTGTGTTACTTTTTGTTATATCCTGTCTGATGAGCAGCACTGTTTCATGTTTGCTGGTTTGGTCCACCCCACAAGCTAAATATCTAGAGTTAGTCTTGGGCTCTGGAGTCAGACTGCTTACTTTGAGTTTAGGATCGGCCATTTACTGGCGCTGTGATATACAGCAAGTCACTGGACTTTTATCTGTCAACTTACTCATCTGTAAAATGAAGATAATAATATTTCTTATTTTATAATGTTTCTGGGAGAATAAAGTGAGATAATATTTACCTGGTGTGTAGTAGACATAATGTAAGTGTGTGTATGTGTATGTTTGTGTACTTGAAGTTTGTATGTGTTTACATGCCTGTGTGTATATTTCCTATTATTATTATTTAATAAATATGCTACTTGACTTGTACTTTGTTGAACTTGGGACTATGACCTTACTTACATTTAGAAATATTTTCTTTGAGAATTAGTATTAAAGAAAGTAAGTTCTGGGGCTGGCCCCATGCCTGAGCGGTTCAAGTTCCACGCTCTCCGCTTCAGCGGCCTGGGTTTGCAGGTTTGAATTCCAGGTGCAGACCTACTCCACTCATCAGCCACGCTGTGGAGGCATCCCACATACAAAAAATAGACGAAGACTGGCGCAGATGTTAGCTCAGGGCTAATCTTCCTGAAGTAAAAAAAAAAAAAAAAAAAAGAGGAAGATTGCCAACAGATGTTAGCTCAGGGAGGATCTTCCTCACCAAAAAAAAAAGAAAGTTCTTATAGCAGTGATAATCATAAAACACTATTTTTAATACTATAAATATTCAATTAACAATTGATATATCATAAATACAAAAGTGTGGTAAACTTTTCTAGGACCTTTAAAAATTAAATTAAAATGATAAAAGAAGAGAGTATCATTTTCCTGAGTTTTTCAGATACTTAAGTATATGATATTTGAATCCTTCAGGTACTTTGAATACATTTGTAAAGAATGTAAAGAATTTCATATTCTTTACAAATGAGACCTTACTGAAACACAAGTAACTTTTCAAGTAATTTCCCTAGAAGGGAATGACAAATAGCTCCTAACTGTGGTATATTGGAGGATGTTATTCTTATAACCAGTTTAGTATAATTAAGCCCATTTTAAATTAAACACAATATATGATATTGGAACTTCACAATTATCTTCTGACCTTTACCTTTTGGGTAAACAGGCAATGTGGCATTCTTATATCAAGATAAAGATAGAGAAGCAGAATTTATTTTTCAGCCGTAACAGGAGGTATACGTTCTTTTTTCCTTCTTGTAGTTCAAGCTTTAGCTAATGATGTAAAGGTCCCTGGGGAGTCAGTAAGGCACATCCTGATGGTATGGACATTATTTATTTATTAAATTTATTTAAATAAATAAAAAATGAAGCTAAATAAATCAGATTCAGCCAAGATTTGCTGTATGAAATGTATTTAAACTTTGAGGAGATACTTTGTCCCTCTTAGTGTTTTGGGAATGTACATTTACAATGAAGCCATATTACACTAAAACTACTCGTGCATATTGTGCATTTTTTTGGGTTTGCTGTTTTGAATTATACTGATGTTTCTAGCTTGAAAACACTTCTTTCCTTTGTACTTTTTTTTGTTGTTGTTGAGGAAGATAAGCCCTGAGCTAACAACCAATGCCAATCCTCCTCCTTTTTTTGCTGAGGAAGATTGGCCCTGAGCTAACATCCGTGCCCATCTTCCTCTACTTTATATGCGACACCACCACAGCATAGCTTGACAAGTGGTGCGTCAGTGCACGCCCAGGATCCGAACCTGCGAACCCCGGACCGCCGAAGCGGAGCGTGCGCGCTTAACCGCTTGCGCCACTGGGCCGGCCCCCTCCTTTATACTTTCATACAGCATTTTTTATTAGTTGTTTTTCTCTTCAAATGGGTGGTTTTTATTTTCAGTGTTTATTTCCTAATGAAATGAAGTTGAAGCTAGTAATATAAAATTTAATTAGAGAGATACCGGTGCAGAATCTTTTGTTCTTTTATTGTGTCTTCTTTATTATACACAATAGCAATTAATAGTGATGTAGAGGCCTTGGAAATTATTATTCTTTCACATCTCTGGATAGTTAGAAAATTAGTCATACAACTAGTAACAGGATTTGGCCACGTGAACCTCTTGACTCCTACTTAGGAACTTAGTAAAGGTGGGCCACTGACCTAGATGGTGGCTGCATCTGTGTGGAGCTATTTATGTGCTTCAGGGGTCAACATTCTTGTTCTTCACATCTGACGTTCCCAGTAAACATGCAGTGTGGTTCCCACAGGCCTTTGACAAGGTCAAAATCCTGTCTATTTGGGAAATAGTGGCGTGCTTTAAGTAATGACTGATATTACAAGATGTTCTTATCTAACGCATCACCAAGGCTAAACAACATTTTCATATGCCCATTTTTATTGTCTTTGCTATGAAACAAAAGTGATTTTCACATCATGTACCTATTCCTATAGGGACAGTGAGTAGATGTTCTTATACAAATGCAAACACTAATAGTGCTTACCAGATATTATTAGAAATTAGTGTATGAAGTTGTGTCAGTTTACTTTGTTCTATCTTTTTTTGTTTTATTTATTTTCTGTCCCTCCAAGTTTTCTGAAATATTCCTGTTTTTGTACTTACTTCATGAAATATGTGAGTCTTTTTAAAAAAAACTTAATTATCTAATAAAATATATCAGAGAATTATGACTATTGTATATTTATGTCTATTGAAAAGTGTATAGAAAGCATGGATAACGAGAAACATAAGTGTATCAGAGAATCAGGTTTTTCATACAAATAAAGCCTTAGAGTGTACGTTATTCTTTAGACTAATTTTTAAAAATATTTTCATGCTTTTATTTTGATTTATTTAAATTGATGGTTTTGTCTTGTTACTGAAATTACCAAAGAGGATCAGAAGGTGGTACTTCAGTCCAGTATTTTGTTACTAGTAGAAGGGTTTAGTAGCAAGTATTTTCTTCACATATTTGACCCTTGCCTGCAGTATTTAATATAGTAGAGATTTGATTTTATATTTCTGTTTCACAGTGTATGGCATTACATCATCAACTCTTCTATATCTTTTACATTTGTGTTTTTCATTCTATTAACAAAAAAATACTATGGGACAGGCAAAGACACAAAGGATGAAATGGTTAAGAAAAATGGTGCTTTTCTAAAATCTTGGTAAAACCAAGTAGAATCAGTTTCTTTTTTTCCCTTTGGATGATTCACTATGGAATTTTGAAGGAAGAGGTTGTTAGAGTGGAAATATGGCTGTCTTTCCTACTTTTCTTCCCATGATCCCTCTGTGCAATTAATTACTAAATCCTTCCCACTGGATACCCCTCTCCTTCCTTTTTTCTGTCCAATGTACTCTTCTAACTTGGGCTATGTTTTTCCATACCTAGGCTATCTTTATTGGTTTCCTTGTCTTCTATTTCTACCATCTAATCCATCCTCTACTCTGCTGGCAAATTAATCTTAGGAAATAAAACAACACTTGGTTTATGCCACTGTCTTAATGAAAAAAATCAAATAATTTTAGCTCATATAGCCTTTAAGACAAGGTCCTCCACAGTGTGGTACCCTCCTACCTTTGTCTGTATCTCCTACTATTCTTTTACACAGACCAGTTGCTTAGTGTAAAGAATGAGTCCAGTCAAAAATAATTGGGTCACCCTCTGCCACTTTTTATCATCACTTTTATCACTTTGTATCATCCATATTGTTGCTCATGGTTTTCACGCATTTAGAACATGTTTTATTTCTATTTGCTTATGTAAACAGTCTATTGTCTTTTAAGGAAATTTGAATAATAAAAACAAGATCTTACATATTCACCCATTTAGTTACCATTTCTTTTTTTTTTTTTTTTTTTAATTTTTTGTTTATTGCAGTAACATTGGTTTATAACATTGCAAAAATTTCAGGTGTACATCATTGTACTTCTATTTCTGCATGGACTACATCATGTTCACCACCAAAATACTAATTACAACCCATCACCACACACATGTACCGAATTATCCCTTTCACCCTCCTCCCTCCCCCTTTCCCCTCTGGTAACCACCAATCCAATCTCTGTCCCTATGTGTTTGTTTATTGTTGTTATTATCTACTACTTAATGAAGGAAATCATACGGTATTTGGCCTTCTCCCTCTGACTTATTTCACTTTGCATTATACCCTCAATGTCCATCCATGTTGTCACAAATGGCTGGATTTCGTCGTTTCTTATGGCTGAGTAGTATTCCATTGTGTATATATACCACAGCTTCTTTATCCATTTGTCCCTTGATGGGCACTTAGGTTGCTTCCAAGTCTTGGCTATCGTGAATAAGGCTGCAATGAACACAGGGGTGCATGTACCTTTGCAAATTGGTGTTTTCAAGTTCTTTGGATAAATACCCAACAGTGGAATAGCTGGATCATATGGTAGTTCTATCGTTGATTTTTTGAGGAATCTCCATACTGTTTTACATAGTGGCTGCACCAGTTTGCACTCCCACCAGCAGTGTATGAGAGTTCCCTTCTCTCCACATCCTCTCCAACACATGTTGTTTCCTGTCTTGTTAATTATAGCCATTCTGACGGGCGTGAGGTGATATCTCATTGTAGTTTTGATTTGCATTTCCCTGATAGTGATTTTGAACATCTTTTTCATGTGTCTGTTGGCCATCTGTATATCTTCTTTGGAGAAATGTCTGTTCAGGTCTTTTGCCCATTTTTAATTGGGTTGTTAGTTTTTGTTGTTGAGATGCATGAGTTCTTTATATATTTTGGAGATTAAGCCCTTATCAGATGTATGGTTGGGAAATATCTTCTCCCAATTGTTAGGTTGTCTTTTCGTTTTGTTGATGGTTTCCTTTGCTGTGCAGAAGCTTTTTAGTTTGATGTAGTCCCATTTGTTTATTTTTTCTATTGTTTCTCTTGCCCGGTCAGATGTGGTGTTTGAAAAGATGTTGCTAAGACCGATGTCGAAGAGCGTACTGCCTATGTTTTCTTCTAGAACTTTCACGGTTTCAGGTCTTACATTCAAGTCTTTAATCCATTTGGAGTTAATTTTTGTGTATGGTGTAAGGTAAGGATCTACTTTCATTTTTTTGCATATGGCTATCCAGTTTTCCCAACACCATTTGTTGAAGAGACTTTCTTTTCCCCATTGTATGTTCTTGGCTCCTTTGTCAAAGATTAGCTGTCCATAGATGTGTGGGTTTATTTCTGGGCTTTCGATTCTATTCCATTGATCTGTGTGTCTGTTTTTGTGCCAGTACCATGCTGTTTTGGTTACTACAGCTTTGTAGTATATTTTGAAATCAGGGAGTGTGATACCTCCAGCTTTGTTCTTTTTCTCAGGATTCCTTTAGCTATTCGGGTCTTTTGTTGTTCCATATGAATTTTAGGATTCTTTGTTCTATTTCTGTGAAAAATGTTGTTGGAACTTTGATAGGGATTGCATTGAATCTATAGATGGCTTTAGGAAGTATGGACATCTTAACTATGTTAATTCTTCCAATCCAAGAGCACGGAATATCTTTCCATTTCTTTGTGTCTTCTTCAATTTCTTTCAGAAATGTTTTATAGTTTTCGTGTACAGATCTTTCACCTCTTTGGTTAAGTTTATTCCTAGGTATTTTATTCTTTTTGTTGCAATTGTAAATGGGATGGTATTCTTAATTTCTCTTTCTGCTACTTCGTTGTTAGTGTACAGAAATGCAACTGATTTTTGTATGTTGATTTTGTATCCTGCAACTTTCCCATATTCGTTTATTACTTCTAAAAGTTTTCTGGTGGATTCTTTAGGGTTTTCTATATATAAAATCATGTCATCTGCAAATAGTGACAGTTTCACTTCTTCCTTTCCAATTTGGATCCCTTTTATTTCTTTCTCTTGCCTGATTGCTCTGGCTAGGACTTCCAATACTATGTTAAATAGGAGTGGTGAGAGTGGGCATCCTTGTCTGGTTCCTGTTCTTAGAGGGATAGCTTTCAGTTTTTCACCATTGAGGATGATATTAGCTGTGGGTTTCTCATATATGGTCTTTATTATGTTGAGGTACTTTCCTTCTATACCCATTTTATTCAGAGTTTTTATCATAAATGGATGCTGGATCTTGTCAAATGCTTTCTCTGCATCTATTGAGATGATCATGTGATTTTTGTTCTTCATTTTATTAATGTGGTGTATTACGTTGATTGATTTGCGAATGTTAAACCATCCCTGCATACCTGGAATAAATCCCACTTGATCATGGTGTATAATCTTTTAACGTATTGTTATATGCGATTTGCTAGTATTTTGTTGAGGATTTTCGCATCGATGTTCATCAGTGATATTGGCCTGTAATTTTCTTTTTTTGTGTTGTCCTTGTCTGGTTTTGGTATCAGGGTAATGTCAGCTTCATAGAATGAGTTAGGGAGCTTCCCCCCCTCCTCAATTTTTTGGAAGAGTTTGAGAAGGATAGGTATTAAGTCTTCTTTGAATGTTTGGTAGAATTCACCAGGGAAGCCGTCTGGTCCTGGACTTTTATTTTTGGGGAGGTTTTTGATTACTGTTTCGATCTCCTTACTGGTGATTGGTCTATTCAAATTCTCTACTTCTTCTTGATCCAGTTTTGGAAGGTTGTATGATTCTAAGAATTTATCCATTTCTTCCAGATTGTCGAATTGGTTGGCATATAGTTTTTCATAGTATTCTCTTATAATCTTTTGTATTTCTGAGGTGTCTGTTGTAACCACTCCTCTTTCATTTCTGATTTTACTTATTTGTGCCTTCTCTATTTTTTTCTTGGTGAGTCTAGCTAAAGGTTTGTCTATTTTGTTGATCTTTTCAAAGAACCAGCTCTTGGTTTTATTAATTTTTTCTATTGTTTTTTTGGTCTCTATTTCATTTATTTCTGCTCTGATTTTTATTATTTCCCTTCTTCTACTGATTTTGGGCTTTGTTTGTTCTTCTTTTTCCAGTTCCTTTAGGTGCATTTTTAGATTGTTTATTTGAGATTTTTCTTGTTTGTTGAGATAGGCCTGTATCGCTATAAACTTCCCTCTTAGAACCGCTTTTGCTGTATCCCATAAATTCTGGCATGTCGTATTTTCATTTTCATTTGTCTCCAGGTATTTTTTGATTTCTTCTTTGATTTCTTCGTTAACCCAGTCTTTGTTCAGTAGCATTTTGTTTAATCTCCATGTATTTGTGGCTTTTCTGATTTTCTTCCTATAGTTGATTTCTAGTTTCATACCGTTGTGGTCAGAAAAGATGCTTGGTATTATTTCAATCTTCTTAAATTTATGGAGACTTGTTTTGTGGCCTAATATGTGATCAATCCTGGAGAATGTCCCATGTGCATTTGAAAAGAACGTGTATTCTTCGGTTTTTGGATGGAATGCTCTGTATATATCTACTAGGTCCATCTGTTCTAAGGTGTCGTTTAAGGCCAGTGTTTCCTTATTGATCTTCTGTTTGGATGATCTATCCGTTGGTGTAAGTGGAGTTTTAAAATCCCCTACTATTATTGTATTACTGTCTATTTCTGTTTTTATGTCTGTTAATAATTGCTTTATATATTTAGGTGCACCTACATTGGGTGCGTAGATATTTACAAGTGTTATATCCTCTTGTTGGATTGTTCCCTTGATCATTATGTAATGCCCGTCTTTGCCTCTTTTTACAGTTTTTGTTTTAAAGTCTATTTTGTCTGATATGAGTACTGCTACCCCAGCTTTCTTTTCATTGCCATTTGCGTGGAGTATCTTTTTCCATCCCTTCACTTTCAGTTTGTGAGTGTCTTTAGGTCTGAAGTGTGTCTCTTGTATGCAGCATATATATGGGTCTTGTTTTTTTATCCAGTCAGCCACCCTATGCCTTTTAATTGGGGCATTTAGTCCATTGACGTTTAAAGTAGCTATTGATAAGTATGTACTTACTGCCATTTTTTAACTTTTTTTTTTTTTCTCAGTGTTTTAGTAGTCCTTCTCTGTTCCTTACTTCTTCTATACAGAATTGATGGTCACTTTAGTTTGACCTCTGTCTGAAAGCTGTACTCTTTAACTACCCTCCTCCCTCCTTTTATGTTTTTGATATCATATCTAACCTCTTTTTTGTGCATTTGTATCCATTACGTTCTAATCGTGGAAATAGATAATTTTTCCTATTTGTGGTCTTCTCTTTTCCCCTTAAATCACTCCCTTTAACATTTCTTGTAACACTGGTTTCTTGGTAACAAACTCCTTTAATTTTTGCTTATCTGGGAGAATTTTGATCTCTCCTTCCATTTTGAACGATAACCTTGCTGGGTAGAGTATTCTGGGCTGTAAGTTTTTTCCTTTTAGCACTTTAAATATATCGTGCCATTCTCTTCTAGCCTGTAAGGTTTCTGCTGAGAAGTCAGCTGATAGCCTTATGGGGTTTCCTTTGTATGTAACTTGACATTCTCTTGCGGCTTTTAGGATTCTCTCTTTATCTTTAATTCTGGACATTTTGATTATGATGTGTCTTGGTGTGGGCCTCTTTGGATTTATCTTGTTGCGGCTCTCTGTGTCTCCTGTACCTGGATGTCTGTTTCCTTCCTTAGGTTAGGGAAGTTTTCATCTATTATTTCTTGAAATAGATTCTCTGCCCCCTTGTCTCGCTCTTCTCCTTCCGGGACACCTATAACACGGATGTTTGTGCGCTTGATGTTGTCCCAGAGGTCCCTTAGACTGTCCTCACTCTTTTTAATTCTTTTCTCTTTTACCTGTTCACCTTGGGTAATTTCTTCTAGTCTTTCTTCCAGCTCACTGATCCGTTCTTCTGTATCCTCTACTCTGCTTTTGAGTCCCTCTAATGAATTTTTCATTTCCAGTATTGTATTCTTCATTTCTGATTGGTTCTTTTTTATATCTTCCATTTCTTTGTTGACATTCTCACTGAGTTCATCTATTCTTCTCCCCAGATCAGTGAGCATCCTTAACACTCTTAGTTTGAACTCTCTGTCAGGTAGGTTGCTCATTTCTGTTTCACTTAGTTCCTTTTCTGGGGTTTTGTCCTGTTCCCTTACTTGGAATGTATTCTTTTGCCTCCTCATTTTGCCTCTTTCCTTGTGCTTGTGTCTACGTATTAGGTAGGTCAGCTACGTCTCCTGCTCTTGGATAGGTGACCTTATGTAAGTGATGCCTTAGGAGGCTTCCAGTGTGCTTCCCTCAGTTCTTAATGTTCCAGGGGTGGCCCCTATGTGGGCTACGTGTGTCCTTCTATTGTGGCCTGTTAGCTCTCCCTATATGCGCCCAGGGAGGCTGAGTTATGCTCCTAGCCAGCTGTTGTAATGCTCAGCTGCTTGTAGTTGTTGTGGGCCCTTCAGTCTCTTTATCAGGTGTGGGGAGCCCCAGCACAGTTGGCTGTAAGTTCTAATACCACATTTGTGTTGCAGTATTTCTTTTAAGTGAGTAGGCCCCCAGCGTGGCAGGTTGTTAGGCTCAGGGCCTTAGAATTGCTGTAAACCTCTAGCCTATTAGGTCTCTTGTCAGCTCTCTGAGGATTGCAGCTGGGTGGGGCTGCCCTCAGGCACAGGAGCACCCAATTGTTTCAGGCTTTGGAAGGTGGGGCAAACCTCCTATGTGGGTCTTTGAGAAGCACAAGTCTTCTGCAGCTGACAAGCCCTGTTGCCCACAGGTCCACACACACGGTCAACACAGTCCTGCCCCGTGTGAGCGCCCCGACCTCCCCAAGCGGACCCAGTCTCTCCACGGCGGGAGCCCCACACACTCTGCCACCACTGCACACTCTCCACCCGCTCCTTGTGCACACCCTGCCCCGCTCAAGTCGGCTCAGTTGCCAGGCTGCAGAGAATCAAGTCACCAATCTATGCAGGCCCACACGTTGCCTGAGGGCTTGTTGTTGGGTGTGGCCAGTCTCTAGGGTGGGCTGCCTGCCCTGGCTGAGCTGGATTAAATCGGTGCTCTAGCGGGTGGAGCAGACCCTGGGCTAGCAGGTCTCAGGGAAAACTCCAATGGCGTCTGTGTCAGCACGCTCACACCAGGCCACAACAATGGCCGCCGCCAATGTCCCAGTCCCTGGAGAGGTCTCACCCCTCACCGAGATGCACTCAGGGCCTATTAGGTGAGTCTCTTGTCACCGAAGCACTGTGCACCTTTCTTTCTGGTGATTTTAGGATGCTTTCTGGAACGGGGGAGTTTGCGCTGGGGCCCTTTAAGAGCCAGTTTTAGTTTCTTTTTGAACCGGGTTTTCTGGGGGTGCTCCCCAATGCTTTAGTAGCAGGCAAAGTCAGATATTATGCCGCTGGTCTCGATTGTGCTGGGTCCACAAAATGCCCACAGCGGGGGCGCTCCCCGGCTCAGGACCCCGGGCCTCCAGGGAGGCTGCGTACCTGTGAGCTGCTCCCGGCGGCCGTGAAGCTGGCGGCTTGTGAAGGCGGCATTTTTCCTCTCCGGAAGGGAGTCTCTGCCTCTTCTACCCCAGTTAGGATTGTCCGTTGTTGCAGGAGTTCCTCTTATCCAGTTTTCAGTTCTGTCTCAGGGGTAATTTTTCCACGAGTAGTTGTAAATTGGCTGTGTCCACGGGAGGAGGTGAGTTCAGAGTCTGCCTACGCCGCCATCTTGACTCCGCCTCCTCCTAGTTACCATTTCTGTTGCTCTTCATTGCTTTGTGTGGATCCGGATTTCCATCTGGAATGATTTTCCTTTTGCCTAATATTTACTATTTCTTGTAATGTAGGTCTATGGGTGGTGAATTCTTTCAGATTCTGTATGTCTGAAAAACGCTTTATTTCACTTTCATTTTTAAAATTTTTTTTCTGGGTATAGAATTCTAGATTGACAGGTTTGTTATTTTTTTTTTCATTCAGTACTCCACTGTCTTCTTACTTGCATTATTTCCAGTGAGAAATCTGCTGTCACTCTTATCTTTGCTCCTCTATATATCGTGTCTGTTTTTTTCTTACTACTTTAAAATTTTTCTCTTTAATATTAGTTTTGAGCAATTTGATTATAGTTTTATTCATATTTCTTGTGCTCAAGGTTTGTTGTACTTCTTGGATCTGTGGATGTATAGTTTTCAACAAATTTGGAAACTTTTGGCCATTATTTATTCAAATATATTTTTGATCCTCCTTTTTCTTTACTCTCGTTGGAGACTCCAGTTATATGTCTATTAGGCTGCTTGAAATTGCCCACAGCTCATGGATTATCTTTTCACCTTTAAAATTATTTTTTTTCTGTATTTCATTTTAAATAGTTTCTATTCTGTGTCTTCAAGTTTTCTAATCTTTTCTTCTACAGTGTCTAATCTGCCATTATTCCCATCTAGTGTATTTTTCATCTCAGACATTGTAGTTTTCATATCCAAAACTTCGATTTTGGTCTTTTGATATCTTCCATGTCTTTCTATTCAAACTTTTTTAATATCTGGAATATAATTATAATAACTTTTAATGCCCTTGTCTGCTAATCTTAACAAGTCTGTGTCACTTCTGGGATGGTTTTTATTGATTTTAATTTTTTACTCATTATAGATCATATTTTCCTGCTTTTTTTGCAGAATAGCCTGAAGGTGGTTCAAGGGTGGAAACAGGGAGATTAGCTTGTACGCTATTGCCTTTGGCAGTAAAGGATGGTGGATTATTAGACCGTGGTGGTAATAGTGGAGCGGGTGAGAAATTTGTTGAATTCTAGGTGTATTTTGAAGGTAGAGCCAAGAGGATTTGCTGATAGTTGGGTGAGGGGCGTAAAAGAATGAGATGGATCAAAGATGGCTCCAGGGTTTTGATCATCAGCAACTGGAAGGATGCAATTCATTTTGAGATGCGGAGAAGACAGTGGAAAGAGTAAATTTTCGGAAGATCAAGAATTCAATTTTTGATGTACTAAGTTGAATTGAATATTAGACATTCAAGTAGAGATGTTGTTTAGTAAATTGTTTATATGAGCCTGGAGTTCAAGGTGGGGGAAGTCAGAGTGGGTGATGTAAATTTGGGAATTCTTAACAAATAGAAGATATTTAAAGTCATGGCATTGAATGTGCCACCAGTCCAGGGAATGCAGATAGATAATGATTGGGGCACTCCAGGGTTTAGATGTGGAGAAACCAGCAAAGTAAACTAAAATGGACCTGCCAAGCAGAAGAAGAAAATGAAGAATGTGATTGCCTGGAAGCCAAGTTAAAAAATGTGTTTCAAGGAGTAGAGAGGAAGGAAAGTCAAGTACTGCTGAAAGTAAATGATAGTAAAATGAGGACTAAGAACTGACTGTTGTATTTAGCAACATGTAGAATACTGTGCATGTTTAGGGGTGAACTCTGGTTTGAGTAAGTTGAAAGGAAAATGGCAGGAGAAAAATTTGGAGGTAGCAAATATAGACAGCTCTTTAGAGGATGATTATAAAAAATGGGATACCAGCTAGGGAGAGATATTGGGTCAACTGTGTTTCTTTTTAGCAGGTGAAACAGTGGATGTTTATATGCTGATGGGAGTGATCATATACTGCTGGGAATGATCTAGTAGATAGGGAAAATTTTTGAAGAGAAAGGAGAGAATTGCTGAAATGATGTCCTTGGGAAGACAAGAGAGGGATGGGGTTTAAGCTACAAGTGTGTTAGGTAGGAGCCTGGATAGTTCATTCATAATTAAAGGGTAAAGTGAATGGAGATGTGGTGGTGGGAGCTTGTGGAACTTCTTTTCTAATCACTTCTTTCTAAATGAAATCGGAAACAAAACTTTTCACCCAGATGGGGCCAGGAAATGGAATGTTGGAGATTGGTTGGAAAGAGAAGGTATGGAAAATTAACTCAGAGAATAGGAAAATGAAGTGTCTGTGGAAATGTGGTCACTACTAAGGGCCCACTTGAGAGCAATGGTCGTGAATTTTAAGTGGATCTGTCAACATATTTGTCGTTCATGTCCATCCTCATTGTACAAGTGCAGAGTGGGTGGAGAGTTGGATTCAACCAGGGTTAGAGTTTGCTTGGCTAGTACGAAGAAGTGAGATGAGGAAAAAGCTGTAGTTATGAAGATGGGTGATGGAATTTTAGTTTAACAAGGAGGGTCATGACGACATGGGGAAATGAGAGACAGTGCAAGGGTGATAGGTTAGTGAATTGTTGGAGTCAGTACTGAACAAGGAATTATTGGAGTCAAAACAGTTGAAGTGAAGAATGGAAGCTGCTGTTGGGGTAGAATATTTGAAATTGGAACCATGTTGGAGTTTCATCTATTGGTATTGAGAAGATTATAATATGACCATTGGCTGAGGTCAAGTGTAGGACAAAATTCATTGGAGTAGAGGAGCTCAGAGAACCACGAGATCAGGATGTGTGGAAGAATCATATGTGCTGGTGATTTTCAAACGTTTTTGAACTTGTAAATCCCATTAGAGTATACACACTCCTCTTGTCATACATGCACAAAAAGTTTCAGGTAACAATTCCTTCTTTTGCTTTGCCTTCCAAAATATATTGGTCAATATTCAGTGAATTGGTTAGTAAAACACTGATTTATGTAAATATTGAAATCACCAAGAATTATTCCAGGAGTACAACTAGAAATAGGACAATGAGTCAGAAGGTAAACTCTTTAAGGAATGAGGGGCAAACTTAAATGGCATGTATATAACCATTCAACACTGGGAAGAAAATAAGTGTTTGGGGGTTTGGGCACTGGCTCAAAAACACAGGAAAAATTTTGTATTTTGTTGACATTTAAGTTTCTGGTGTTCTCTATGGTTATTTTTCAAAATTAACTTGTCCTCCTTTAGAATGACTCTGAAAGAATGCCCAGTGAATCAAAATAGACTTCACCATCATTTCATTGTCATTATTATGATCTTCAAACAATTTTGTACAGATCCTCACAATGAGACCCTTCTCTACTGATGTGATGCTAGGTCCTGTGTAAAAAACAAAGTACAGAAAGGCCATCTGCTTTCCAGGAAAGAGTTGGCACTCTAACTTAGACAAGAAATGCATAGATGGAGGTAAATGAAAAGAATGGTCAAATGAAGAAGGTTTGAAATGGTTACAAGTTGAAGTAGTAGTTATTTTCACAAACACACAGGGAACCATTTGATTGAGTGTTAAGAATAAGAGTCAAGAAATTTGCAGACAGAATGAGAAGTTATTATATTTTCCCTGTTTTGTGGAGGTTTCTTAGAGGAAGAGAAGCTTCAGGAATTATTCAAGAAGAAAAAATTAGAAAAATAGCAAAACTTAGTTTTTTTGTTTGGGATTGGTATACAACTTAGAGGAAGGTGAAGTCATAGAAATTGATGTTTGTAATAGAGTAATAGTGTGGAGTGATCAAGGAGACTGTCTTGGAAGTAGAAAGAAAGTAGAAAAGCCTGGGGGAAGTTGTTGACATTTTGGCTCTGAACTTGACTTTGTTGAGAAGTTGTGGTAGGGGCTTTATGGGAGAGGAGATGATTAGGGTAATGCTATGTGGAAGATCATTAGAGGGGGGAAGTACAAGAGAATGTTTCTGGGAGGCGCTAATAAAGCATATTCCTACATAAAGAATGTCCACGCATTTTCTTTTCTTAAGACACTATTTCAAATTGTATAGTGTTGTGTGACAGTTGTGAATCTATATGTCTTCCAGGTGCGTTGGATCGTTGTGTGATGGGGATAACAGCAGTGGAGATACTGAACGCTTGTGACGAAGCCGTTCCTGCTGCAGTGGATTCACTTAGTCATCCAGCAGTCAACCTAAAACAAGCCATGACAAGACGTAGTCTTGCTGCCCTTAAAAATATGGCCCATCATAAGCTACAAACCCTTGCAACTAACCTCTTGGCTTCTGAGGCATCTGACAAAGTAAGTTTTGTATGTGACCTCCTGTGTGTAGTCTCTATTCAACTTCATTTAATAACATAGTTTTTGCTGTGTCTTAGGGAATAATTTTTAGGAGATGACACTGGTAAAAAAAATAAGCTTCTGATTTTTATTTACGTTTATCCAACATAGTTTTAGAGTATTTCAAGTATTTGGCATTTTGAAAACGTAAATTATTCTTACCATTTGAAATATTTAAAAATGATTTTTACTGAATTAAGCGACTTAAATTTCTGAAATTAGAGCAAACATTTTATATATAATCTGTCCTTTTGACTTTCTGAAAGTCTTCCTGTTGAAAGATTGGAGCTAATATCTCCAGGAGAAAAAAATAATTTAGGTACAATTAAGATGTTTGTAATTATGGCTTATCATTTGTTTTAAAAATAGGTCTGATTTAGTGAGGTTAGGCCATTTTAAGGATGTAAGAAAATGTTTGAGAATAGGTACGGCGAAGTTGCACAAGTGCTGCAGTGTCACTTTCCTTACTGAAGATTTCCTTACTGAAGAAGATTATCCTACTGAAAGAAGAAAAAACAGTCTCAATTCATTAATTGGTTACTTGTCTTTAGTTTTGTAGAGTCTAGCCAGTATTTGGTTTGTGGTATTTGTGTTCTGTGGCACTGTTAGAACTAGTTTGTCTCGGATAAGGGATAAATGAAACCTGGAGACAATCCCAGTATTTCATCTGAGTCGCTACTTAAAATTCCCAGTTCCATCTAAGTATTCATTAGAATTATTAATGGGTAAAACAAATACTTTTATTTTCATTCTCTCTTATTCCTGATTCTTTTTTTTTAAATGGTAGACATGTGAATAAATAGTGAAGAGGTTGAAAAGCTCATCTATGAACTTGAAAATGTGCCCATGAATTAGTGAGTGCTAATGCCATATGAAACACTGTAGTCGGTTCCACTGACCCATATCGTCTAGTAATTGGCAGTAATATTTGATCATTCTGTCTTTCCTCAAGATATAAATGTTTTATTGGCTTTGTTATATTGTATATTTCGTAGATTAGAATTGTGAAGTCCTTCTGTGCTTTTTTCCATTCTTTCTGTCCCATGCTCTCAAGTTTGAATAGAAGTCAGGTTTAAATGCATTTGCCATGCCTCTAATTTCTTTCAAGAGGTCACGTAGCTGTCCGTAGGAATTCATTGTTCATAGGCCATTGGTGTTCTATATAATTTTGATTGTGAGCAAATTTATTAAAAAATATATTCAAGGGCAAGCATGCAAGCGTGTTTGTGTAAAATTTCCAAATATATTCTTGTTGGTATCCCCCAGAAGTAAAAATTTGGAAAAATACTTACATAAGTGGACAATTAAAGAAAAATAAGTGGTAGAGTAACATTTATGAATGGCTTTTGTAAGTGGTCATGGTCCATTATGTGATTTTTACAATCTTGTTTGTCCCTGTTTTAATAGCGCATTTTATAGTGCAATTAGTGATAAAAGCACCAGATATCAGAGACACTACACTTATGTATTGTAAAATATATTGCTTGTGAACCTCCTCAGTCTTGTAGCAATGGTAATTGTTGCCTGGCCTACAAGGAAAACAATTATAGAAGGGAGGGAAAGGCTTAGGAAGCTGAGGCTGCAGGAGGATAATCACTTTATGAAAAATGTATGTTGGCTGGACCATTAGGGATTTCTCTGACTATTTTCTCAGGTTGAATTTGAGGCTCCTTCGGAGGGGAATATTTAAAGAGCTGTCCTCTGGATGGCTTTCTAACCTCAGAGAAATAAAACCCACCCAAAGTTGAAAAACAAAACAAAACATAACTAAGAGCCTCTCAGTGGTGCAGGATTGACTCTAGGATATTGGATCTAATTTTTTTCATGAGTCTTTCAATGCAAAGTAAAATCTCTATGGGAATACTCTATAGAAAGTATCCTGCTTTTTCCTTGTTAGAATAGTGTTAGCATTTGGGCTATTTGGAAGTAACAAATATTTTATATTGCTAGTTATGTTAATTATACCAGATATATACAGCCTTGCAAACAATGATGGAGAACTGACTATTCTATGATTTCCGCCCCCCCAGAAGATCAAAAGCGTATTAAGTAGAATTATCCTATATTACTGCATTGAATCTTTGCAAGATGTGTGTTTTGAACCTGTTTATTTCTCTTATGACATATATCTTATATTTTCCCTTATATTATAATAATGTATATACTTATCTAATTCTCCCTGCTGAAATCCAGTCTTCTTGCTGTCAGGGATTATGACTTATTTACCTCTGTGTTTTCCCTATGACATCTAGTAGCAGCTGTGCAATAAATATTTGTTGAATTGGAAGATGTGTAACAGAAAATGCTGATAAGCCTCTGTTTCAGCCTCTTTACCTGTGTCTTCTCCATTGCCTCACAGTTGATTGTCTTAGCTTGACAATCAAATCTATCCCTGTTCATGAGCCTTTAGATGTGGAGCATTTATTAATAACTTTTGCCTTCCATTCAGTTTTGCATTCTCCCCTTTGATTTTTTTTTTAATAATTTTATTTATTTATTTTTCCCCCAATGCCCCAGTAGGTAGTTATATGTCATAGTTGCACATCCTTCTAGTTGCTGTATGTGGGACGCGGCCTCAGCATGGCCGGAGAAGCGGTACGTCGGTGCGTGCCTGGGATCCGAACCCCGGGCCGCCAGCAGCGGAGTGCGCGCACTTAACCGCTAAGCCACAGGGCTGGCCCTCTCCTTTGGTTTTGATGAGCATAACTCATTCTCCTTCCTTGCCATCTCGAGATTGTCTATGTTCTTACACATCCTGGACTTATCTCAACTTATACCCTCTCCTTTACTCCTGTTCCCTTGGCTCTGGAGCAGGGTTGCTCAACTTCAGCACTATTGACATTTGGGGCTGAATAATTCTTTGTTGTGGGGGGCTGTTGTGTGTACTGTAGGATGTTGAGAAGCATTTTTTCTCTACTCACTACATGCCAGTAGCACCCCATCTCCCCAGTCATGACAATCAAAAATGATTTCAGGGCCGGCCCCGTGGCTTAGCAGTTAAGTGTGCGCGCTCAGCTACTGGCAACCCGGGTTCGGATCCTGGGCGAGCACCGACGCACCACTTCTCCGGCCATCCCACATACAGCAACTAGAAGGGTGTGCAGCTATGACATACAACTATCTACTGGGACTTTGGGGAAAAAAAAAAGAGAAGGATTGGCAATAGATGTTAGCTCAGAGCCGGTCTTCCTCAGCAAAAAGAGGAGGATTAGCATGGATGTTAGCTCAGGGCTGATCTTCCTCACCAAAAAAAAAAAAAAAAAAAAAAAGAAATGAGCTAGAGAATTATTGAGACATATAAGATGATCTCAGAGATCCAAGCCTGGTTGAAGGGAGAATGGCAGAGCTGTTAACAGAAATGAGCAACTCGTGGAATAGGCTTTGAGGTGGATTGTAATAGGAGAAATTTGCCTCTTCTGTGTAGTGTTGGGAGTTAGAGTGTTTGCAGGGAGAGCAAAAAAATCTCCGAGAAAGAAGTGACATAATGGTGAGATAGAGTAAGGATGAGATTATTATTTTTTTTCTTAAATTAATGCTGGAGTGCATTGCTTGAATTAGACTGCAGTTCACATTTTGGGGTGCCTGCAGTCATTAGATTATTCCACATATGCTATCGTGCTTACCTCTTACTGCAAATAAGTGAGTTAGTTGTTATTGTCATCAAATTTGCAAATGTTGAACCTAAAAGACAGTTGGTTAGAACAGGGATTGGCAAACTACTTCTGTGAAGGGCTAGATAGTAAAAATTTTAGACTTGGCAGAACATGCAGTCTCTGTCATAATGGCTCAACTCTGCCATTATAGTGGGATAGCAGCCATAGACAATATGTAAACGAATAAATGTGACTGCTTGCAATAAAATTTTATTTACAAAAATAGGTGATGGGGTAGATTTGGGCCATGGGTCATAGTTTGCTGACTCCTGCATCAGAACATGGCATTATTAATACCAAGGTTGTGAGCACATGGAATGGCTTTTGCTTCATTTTTGAAAAGCAGTTCAAAGGCGTGGTTAAGAGCCCGGATTCTGTTTGAATTACATCTCTGTAACTTGCTGCCTGTGGGTGACCTTGGGCAGGTAACCTCCAGTGGTCTAGGTCACACATCTAATTGAAAAGAACTCTTTGTAAGGGAAATAAAGGTCAACAGTTGATCAGAGAAATGAAGTAACATTAAGACTCGGGGAATAAAAAAGAGTGGAGTTAGCAATTAGTAAGGTCATTGGTGATCATTAAGAGAGCTGTTTTGGTAGAGTTTGTAGATCAGAAATCAGGGTACAGTGAGCTAGGAATGAGTATGAGATGAAGTGGAGGTAGAGTGTGTGGAAGAAGTTTGCCTTTGGAGAAAAAAAGGTGTAGTAGCTTCAGGGCTGCGGGGTTGACATCAGAGTTTATACTTCGTTTAGGAACTCGGTGAACATTTTTGTTGGTGGAGGAGGCAAGGGGTGGAGCAACATAAGAGGACATGGTGTTGAGAGTAGAGTTGGAGAGGTTACCCTTAGTAGAAATTGTTTCCTTGTAATCAGTAATGATGAAGAGAGGGAGGTGAATATAACCAAGTTATTTTCAGTGGAGGAGGAGAAAAGTAGGCTGTGATATCTGTTAAAAGAAGGAAGAGGTTATAATCCCTTGAAGGTAGAGTCATCTTCTTTTCTTTAATCCCCCATAACACCTCGTATAAGTAGTGTACTGGATTAGGAGTTAGAAGATTGTAAAATATGAATAACTAGTAAATTATAGATGGTGCGAAGTGGTATTTGATGAATGCACCAATGAATATGTTAAGAAGATGGTCTGAGCATATCAGGTGATCTTTTTGACAAGTGTTCTCATAAAGAATTTGCCACAGACACTGGTTCTTGGTGAGGAAATCTTGGCGGATACCTTGGGCCAAAGGGATTTTATTAGTGAAGCTAGAAAGCCTTTACTGCCATGAAATTCATTTCTTAGGCCTGCTGTGTGTAATATTCTATTTCGCACCTTTACATCTTGGGCATTGTTGTACCAGTCAGAATCACCCTATTTATATTGAAAAATGATAAGGTTGAAGAAACTGAAAAATGACCAGGATGATTTATCTTTTACCTTACATTTCTCTCTCTCTCGTCTAATTAGTCAAAAGCCTGAGAAAATGAATGGGCTATATTTGCAAAGGTCAGTGGCTTTGTAGTCTGTGTATCTAGGTGAGAGAATCGAATTTAGAAGTCAAATATAACCTACTGAGAACATACTCTGTGTTTTTTGCTTGCAAAATTCGCTCTGTAAAAAAATTTTATACTGATCAAGTTGACTTTATGATTCATTGTGAAAAGGGCACTGTAAGGTCCAGACAGGGACAAGCCAAATGACGTTATGTACACGATACCAGGCCTTCTTTGGTGAACTGTTTTTGGCTTTAGAAAAATTCTTATGATATGTATCACCTTTGAAGAATTGATTAAACTTGCTTAACATTCTACCGCAAAACGTTAATGAATATTTTAATAGAAAATATGAATTTTGATTGTATATTTTTTATATATTTATAAATCTGTATAAATTCAGTTTGGGGTTCTATATGGTTATTAGGACAAAAATTTTATGTTCCACTAATTGTTGTCTAGTTTTAAATAAATAAAGTTAAGGAACCTTAGCTAAGCTGTCCAGTCTTAAGCAAACAAAGGAATAAATGTCTCAGACTGTAGGAGGAGAATAAACTTTTATTGGGTGCCTATATGATGAGTGATTCCCTTTAATGGAGGATGGTAATTAGAAACCAAATCTGGGTGCTGTGTGCACTCATTGCTCCTGGCGTGACATTGCATCCAGGCCCTCTCAGTAAACAGAACTAGATAGTATGTGTATGTTTATATATGTACACACATACATCTTTAAGTTTTGCTCTGTCTTCCTAAATATATTAAATACCATGAGTTAACACCATTACCTCCAATTCTAACCAAACACCATGCAATGTTCTAGCCTCCTCTCCTGGCATATTGTAACTCTCTTCTCCAGCTGTGAGAAACCTCACTCCCAATATTTTCCATGTATTTGTTTGCTCAATTACCTCTTTATGTAAACAATTTCCTGTCCACCCCAAATCTCCTTTTAGGGGTGCCAGCCAAAAGCTTGCCTCCCACAAAGGAGAAGCAGCTTCTTTTTGACTTGTAAAATTTTCCTTCTTTCCAACTTCTTCTCTTAAGGCATTATTGTTTGTGTTTATTCACTTCTGTGTTTCTTTCAGTTTAGGCTTCATTGCTAAAGTGATGTTTTGTTTTATTTCTGATTCTTTCTCGAGTTCAATCATTTCATTTCTGATTTTTCTGATTCTCATTTATGTTGCTCTTTTCATGTTGAGTATCATTTTTAAAATGCTCTTTAGCTTGTTTTGATAGCACATTCATTTTGATCTGCTTTTTGAACATGTCTGTTTTTACCTAGTTCTTATTCTCTTTTTACTTGTAACAATTTGACCTCAGTACTTTCTGCCGTGCACTTTTTTGTGTGAAATGATTTTTTTCTGTATTTTTTGAATGATTAATTCAGATAGCTTTTCTAACTTCACAGAGCTTCCTCTTCTGTTGTTTCATGTGGTTCAAAAATATGGTAGCTTGCTGTCTGAGATTTCCTGGCACCATTCTTCTCCCTCCTTTTTTTTTTTTTTTTTTAATTACCTGTAAATTTTGATTACATCCTTAGCAGTTTCTCCTTATTAGGGGAGCCCTGATGCATCAGTGTGGCAAGTGCACTGGGCCTTTGATGTGGTCGCCCCTTCAGACCTTTTTACTGTGGGCCTTTGTGTTCACTTGCTATTGAGGTGGGTAAACTCCTGCCAGATTCAGCTGCTGTTTTCAAATTGGCTCACTGTGGTCTTCCAGTAAATATCTGTTAGCTATTTTAGAGCTTTCCTGTTAGATCTATAAGATACCGCACTGTTTCCCTTTCCTTCTTCCGACAGAGATGCCTGATACCAGGTGGATATTATAGCTGCTGGTGGGTTTTCCATCTGCTTGAATTTGGGGATTTGTGGATATACTTTGTCACCTAGTTTTGTTGAAAATGTTCCCAATGGATTTTGGTTATGCTATCTAGTTGCTGTGTCTCTTTTTATATGGGAATTTGGAAAAATCCAATAACTATGCTGCCATTGCTGCCATGATCTTCCCAGAATTCCTTTGAGTCTCTATATTCTTGATATTAAGTTTAAAAATCAGTGAAATGAATTAGTAAAGGAGAAATCTTATTAAAACATTCATGTCCTTTATCTTAATTGTAAATTATTTGAACTAGATGAAGCACATCTGTGAATATATATATTTTCTCTTTTCTGACCACACTGGTAAAATACCATTGTGTTTTTGAATTTAAAGGACACACACTTTCTATTTATGTGAGAAGGTCCTTAACCTACTGGCAGGTGGCAGATTGTCCTGAGTCTGTGAGTTTGGGTTGGAATTTTCATCATGTGTTGCCCCACCTACTGCCCATACGCCACAAACTCATAACATAGTGGTTAGTGAGAGTGACTTTAAACCCTGCAGTGAGCAATCACTGACTTTTTTTTGCCACTATTTCCTGTCTATTGCTTGTCAATTGGTACTTAAAAACTTCTAGAATGAAAATTTTAAAATTTAATGAGGCTTTTGGTAAAGAGATTCCTTAAAGAATAATAAGCTTAAAAATTTTTTTTTGGAACTATAAATTAAAGGATTTAAAGTAATTGATTAGGCACAGGTATATAGGTAAGGTAATGGGATCAATTTCTGAACATACATTATTACATTAGTTGCTGTTATCACAAACACAAGTAAATACAAGGCAGTCCATGAAGTCCAGCTGGCCTGCCACTCGTCCCCGCTTCCCTCTCTTTCTCCGTCTTTTCCTCCCTTCCGCAATCCATCCATCATATTAATCATTCATCCTTTCATCTCTGTAAAAATGATTTGCCTTCCTTTAATGTATTTCTGTCTTAATTCCTTTGTCCTCTCTTTTTCTTGCTTCATATTTGCCTCACTGTCACACACATAGGAAAGTACATTGTATGTAGGTTGTGAGTGCACGTGCTCCTTTGCATGTGTGTGCATGCGCACAGGCACGCATTATGTGTGGATATTTCATAGAGTTTGGGATGATTGCTTTGAACATTTCCAACTCAGGTTCACTTTCCACCAATTTTTCTCCAGTTTGAGGGAAACAAGTTTTAGGTTACTATGAATTCAATACTAATTATTCTATTAAGGAATAAAACTAAACTCTCAAAACTACATATTTAATTCATATTTACTAAATTTTGGGGGGAGTACACTGCTTTTAGTTCTCTTCCCTTTTTAAGGATCCTTGAATTAGACGTGACTGGATTTATTGTGATCATTGCATAACACCATCAAGTGATGACATATGCAAGGGAACTCTCCTTCCTGAAACTTAAACCCCACGGCTCTAGTGCCTTATTGGTCCTGTGCCTTGCACATAGTAGGTGTTCAATGAATTTGTGAATGGAATTCATAGTTCATATTAAATATAATTCATCATGTTATTCTGAATCAAGAAAAAGCATTCTTGTTCTATGATGTTTTAAATTCAGAACAGTTTTGTTTTTCCTTGGAAATACATTAACAAAGCACACTATATCTGAGAAGAAATTTAGATTGTTGTGCAATGTATGTGGGATACACCAAAGAAGAAATTTTTTTTACCGTCTCACCTAAATCAAGTGGCAGACTGCTGAGAGAATAGGAACACTAGATACATTAAACCCTATAACCTTCTCAGCAGCCAGATCTTTCCAGCCCTTATGTATGATACTTTATATTTAACTCTTATTTGGCAACTTGAAGGTATTGCGAAGTAATTTGATAGAAGTGTAAGGATTTGGGGCTAAATATTAATATGTTAGTACTTTGGGTAAGAAATAATTTCTTCTCTTCTAATATGCTTGAAAAATCTCTTTATTAGACCATGTAAAAGATTTTCAAACTTCTTGACTTTTATAGCCTCTGTTAGAAAATAATTGAATCAGTCTAGTTCAGTAAACATTTATTGACTACTAGGTACTATGTTAGGCCCTGGAGAGCTAAAATGAATAAGACATGATATTTACCCTCAGGAAATATAAATAGATAAATACAATGCAGTGCAGTAAGTGAGATGGCTGAGAAATGCAGAAAGTGTTGCAGAACTCTGACCTAGCCTGAGGTGATCAGGACTGGCTTCTTGGAGGAGGATGAGATCATTCGGAGATAGTAAATGGGTTGAGATAGAGTCTTGGGATACCAACTTTAAGGGGTGGAAGAGGAAACAATTCGAAGAAGGAGTGGTGTGAGGAGTATGAGGAGAACCAGGAGAATGTGCTGACTTGTAAACTGAGGGAATCAAGAGTTTCACCAAGGGAGAGAGTGATCAATTGTGTCAAATGCAGTAGATGTTGAGTATTAGAAAGATTGAAGTGTGTTTATCAATGATGTCATTAGTATCCTTTTTCAAAACTGTCTCCCCAGGATGTTAGGGCCAGAAGCTTGATTGTAGTGGGTTAAGGAATGGATGAGAAGTGTGGAAGTAGAAATAGCAGGTGTAGAATTCTTGTGAAAAATTTGTATGATAAGGGAAGGAGAAAGAGAATAGCTAGAGGGAAATGCAGTTTGGAAGACAGGTGAGAATGTTTGTGGATTAAGGATAAAGAGCCAATAGAGAGAGGAAGGTTCAGGATCAGGATAGGGAGGAGATAACTGATGAAGCTAGGTTTCACAGGGGATGAGAGAATGGCATATTTCAAAGGCAGAGGGGAGGCAGTTGGCTTTAACCTGGAGGAGGAAAACTTTATTTTCTGAAACTGAAGGAAAGACAGACAGGCTTGGTGTCCGGGTGGTTATATATTTCTGTGGGTAGTGGATGGTAATTGAAGAGAGAACATTCCTAAAGTCTTCACATTTCTCCAAGAAGTTGGAGGTAGGATTGTCTGTGGGGAGGGAGGGAGCAAGCACTTGAGTAGGGGACTTGATGAGAGTGGTAGAGAATGGGGAATGGAAGGGGGAGCTAAGAACAAGTAAAAGGATTGACTGTGAATTTGTAGTTGTAACAGGCTGTAATAAGCTGTAGAAAAAGGTATAGGAAAAAAATGGAACGTAAATTTTATCACTGTTCCAGAATTGCAGTTTTGTAATTGAGAGGTAAAGGTGCATTGAGGGTAGTTGTAAAAGATTGATTGATATGATTAAACTTGGGTTCTAGGCTCGTTAGGGAAGGAATGGGAAGGAGGATGAGGCTGATAGTCTTTGAAAAAATTGTGGAATCCAGGGACTGAATGCCTCTATGATCGTGGTTTCCAAACTGCTGCAAATTGAAATCACCTGAGGGTCTTTAAAAACTACTGATGCCTGGCTCCTACTCAGGGCTTTCTGATTTCATTGGTATGGGTGCAATCTGTGCATTGGGGGTTTTAAAGTTCCCCAGATGATTGTAATGTGCAGCAGTTTGTGAACCACTGCTCTAAGAGGTTGAAGAGCAGGTACGGTGGACGATCTGGAACTATAGAAGATTATAGTCAGTGTGGAATATTAATGTTCAAGATTTCTGAGGTGAGGACACAGTGGATATGCATGGCCACAGGAGTGGTTGGCTGAAGTAGAGTGGAACTGAAGTTGCCTGGAGTTGAGACAGCCAAGGAGTTGTGAGAGTGACTATGGCTCTCAATCTTTGGTGGCATAAAAGAACCTGAAGCCCACTTTCCCAGTATTTCCTACTTTCACTGTCAAGAACACCAAGATAAGAGTGCAGTGCCATCTGACAGGCTACTTGGGGAGCAGGGATTGGGTATATGTTTTAACGATAGGACTCATACATGCCTTATTCCTGGTTTTAGAAAATAATAGTTCAAAATATTGTTGATGCAGGTAAAAAACCCCAAACAAACTAAATGATGAAACTAACAGGAACTTAGAATTTAAAAGCAATAATAGCATCAATTGAAAACCAACACCTATGATGCACTGATATCAAAACATTCCTTTTATGGGAAATTCATGTGTTCATATGCAGTAGAATCTTAGTACGATTACTCTGCATTTCATGATAGTGTGACATCTAAATAAAATATTGAATGTCTACAGCTCATTACAGCCTGTAATATGCTAACTTAAAATTATAAATAGCAAAACATAAAAATAACACCTGTAGCATAATTGGCACGTGTAACCTTAGTAACTCATTTTATTACTAAATGACCTTTGTTTAACAGTGTCATTTGCCCTCTGACTTTGAATCCTTGTATAACCGTAAAGAGGCACCTTGACCACCAGGGCTGCAGACTGTAAGTTGAAAATCACTGACTGATGGTGAAATCTCCTAGAATGATGGATGGCAAGCAAGGCTATGAGCCAGTGACAGTGATTTTGAGGTTTTAAAAATTTTTAAATATGAAACTCATAAGATGATTTATATGACATGGTATTGCAGGCCTTAAAATTAACCGTGGATGGAGATATATTAATCAGTCATTTATCTCAAGGAGGCAGTTTATTGCAGTGTCCAAGGATAGGAGGTATAATTGGTTTGTATGGTTGTAGTTGGAATTCTATATAGTGCTCTCAGTAGACTGGAATAGGCAAAGTATATCCAAAGATCTTTCCATTGTCTTCTACACATCTCTCTTCTTAGTTTGTATGAAGATACCTATTTTTCTTAATTACAGTCACACCCAGCAGCAATCAGCCTTGGTGAAAGTGGACCCGTGTAAAGGAAGAGGTGGAAAAAAGAAAGGCAAAGACAAAGGAAAGGGATTTATCAGCATAAATCAGGGTTTTAGCTTTCACAGTGTAATATAACATAGTTCCCCAGTCTCCTTCACCTGTATTTTAGTAAATGTAGTACTTGCTATTTGCTGTGCCCAGAATGCCCTTGTTCCTCTCACCTCCTTCATCTGGCTAACTGCCACTCATCCCATGAGCCTCAGTTCTATGACCACTGTCTCTACAAAGGCCCCTGTATTTTTCAGATAATGCCGCAAAGTCGACCAGAGTCAGTTGGATCTTCTCTGATCGTCTGGCGCTTGGTTTATGTTTCTATCCTGGTACTTATTCTCTTGTACCAATATGGAAGCAAGGAGATATGTTATACAGATTTCTCTGTATCAGGGTTTCTTAACTTCAGCACTGTTGATGTTTTGGGCTGGATAATTCTTTCTTCTTGGGGCTCCCCTGTGCATTGTGACATGTTTAGTGGCATCTCTCGCCTCTACTAACTAGATGCCATTAGCATGCTCTCCCAGTTGTGACCAACAAAGATGTCTCCAGACATTGCCAAATGTCCCTTGGGGCTGGGGGCAGAATCACCTCTGTCTGAGAACCACTGCTCTGTATCAGACTAAGTGCTCCTCAAAAGACCGTTTGATATTCCTCCTTGTATTTCCAGTGCCCAGCACAACGTGTTCATTGAATCACTGTGAATGACCCAGTATTTCAAGGTTGATTAATATGGAGTGGATTCACCCTTTCCTTCACCACCTCCACCCCCACCCCAAACCCACCCCCGCCCCATCTCTAGAATCTCTGCAGAACTAATCCTGTGAACCTCTTGATATCTAGAATTAAATGTCAGGCAGATACAGGAGGACCCTGACTGCCTCCTATATCCTAACCATTGACTAGCTATGTGACCTGTGTGACTGACTGACTTACCTTTTATCTTCCATTTGTTTTTAGCTTTAAAGTGGGGGTAATAAGGTTGTAATGAAGTTAAATGTGTAACATGTTTGAAAACATTTATCACAGTAGGTATTCAGCACACACTAGTTTAATACTCTTGATTGATTGATTGATTTCATTCATTCAGCACATATTGAGTGCCTACTATAAGCTAGGCCCCAAGCGAGAACAGTTGGAGAGTGCATTAATCACATCCACACTCAGCAGGCCCTGGCATTGTGGAGTTCCTGCTCTGATGTGGGAGACAGTGTGCACTTCATTGTGGTGAGCTTTATACTGCTTAAGGTATGAACCATGTGGGGGAGAGCCCTAAGGAGATGAACTGACCTGAAGAGTTGTTGGGAAGGCTTTTCTGAAGAGAGAGAGTCATTTACGTAGAGGCTTGACTTCAGGAAGAAAAGTGGGAAAGAGCATCCCAACAAAGAAAACAGTGTGTGCAGACGTGGGTGGAGATGGTGAATGAGTGTAGGGAGACTAGTGGGATGCGTGCTGAGGCCGGCAGTGGTGGGAGAGGAAGGCTGAAAACGAATTAGAATCTACTTGAGTGTGGATATTTCGGCAATTCGAGATTGCTCACCAGTGACCCAGGGTAGATTAGAGCAGTTTTCTTTCCTCCTTTTCGTTTTGTCATTATTAGTCTTATCTTTTTCTTTACCGGGTCAGCTTCCCAGAATCTCATCTTGTTTCCATTCATTCACAAATGTGTTAAGGTTTTTTTTTTTTTTAACAAATTCTATCCTTTAGTTGGTTTAGACAATTTTCACGTGTGTCTTTAACACATTCATTTGAGATAAAATGAGCTGGGTTTTATTATCTCTGTTTTTACCAGCAAAGGGAATACCGCTTGTGTTATCTATTAGCTGTTTACAACATCTCTATGAAATAGGTAGTCTTTCCCTTATTTGGAGGATAGAAGACTTGATGCTAGAGAAGTTAACTGATTCATGTATAAAGGTCTGGGGCCGGCCCCGTGGCTTAGCAGTTAAGTGCACGTGCTCCTCTACTGGCGGCCCGGGTTCGGATCCTGGGCGTGCACCAACACACCGCTTCTCCGGCCATGCTGAGGCCGAGTCCCACATACGGCAACTAGAAGGATGTGCAGCTATGACATACAACTATCTACTGGGGCTTTGGGGGAAAAAAAAGGAGGAGGATTGGCAATAGATGTTAGCTCAGAGCCGGTCTTCCTCAGCAAAAAGAGGATTAGCATGGATGTTAGCTCAGGGCTGATCTTCCTCACAAAAAAAAAAAAAAGTATATGTAAAGGTCTGTCTACCGAGGGGTGGGGATGCCCTGGCCTCCAGGGCTCCTGGACTTGTTACTTTGGTAACTTGGCCCTTTGGGAAGTGTCTCAAGTCGATCCCTTTTGTGCTAGTGTTGTGGAAACTTAATATATTAATCTTCTAATATATTAATACTATTGGATATTATTATTATTCTAACATTATCCAGTAAGGCATGGCCCATAGAAATATCTTTAAAAGATAATTTCTTTATAAAAGACATGATCTAAGTGTTAATATTCAATATTTATAATTAACTTTTGATTGATTTACATTTTATTTATGTCATGTGAAATAGATTATAGTACAGTATCAAACCTTAAAACCCCTCAATAGGTTAAATATCTCTTTTTGGCTTATGCTTATTAATATACTTATTAATGAAAACACATGAAAGGAAGTAAAATAACATCAACTCCAGTGACTATATTGTCATTCATACCTAATCATAAATCCTATCCTATCTAAAGTCAAATATTTAAGATAAGTATATTGTCTAATTCCAACTTAAATATATTCTCTGAGAAAGAAAGAAATCTCCCCGTTATCCTAACCGTTAATATTAGATAACAACAGTCCGACAGCAGAGGGCACCAAATATCCATTGCAATCTTACACATTTTCTAGATGGTTAGAGTTTTTGTGCTTCTCTCTCCACTCTCCCCCCGCCTTCTCTTCCTTCCTCCCTCTTCTCCTTCCTTTCTCCTAATACGTAAAGTCATTAACATTAAAACCATATTTTTTTATAGTAGATGGTAGAATTTTCCCTTAGCTAATTTTAGAATATTGTAAAAGTACATTAAAACATCAGTGTGTTTTTATTCATTGAACCTTTCGCTTTTAACATTATGCATCAGAATTTCAGATAGTCTTTTAAAGATCTTTATTCAGTAAAATATCCTATCCATAATCAGGAATAAAATTATTATTTTTATTTATTTTGTCTACCAAAATATTCTTAGGTAATAAACCAGTTCTTTATACCGTACTTAGGAAATTAAAAATTATTTAGAACATGCATTATAAAAATGATATCTACATAATTATTTTGTAAAATATTATATTAATATATGTGTCAAGTACATATTTTATCTTGTATTCTATTTTAGGACTCAGTATTGATATTTATAGAAGTATGTGTGTGTGTATGTGTATTAGATATATAAAATTTCTTAGTCTTATTTTTAGTATCCTTATCTGTGGATTCAGAGGTTGTTTTAAATCATCCACTCCTTTGCTTTACACTTTAGCATCAAAATCAGCTGACGTTTAATGCTCACTGGAATAAATCAACTTTATGTTTAGGTAGAGATCTGAACTATTTAGTATTATAGTTATAGATTGGACTCAGTGCTCTTTCAGGAAAAATAATAAATTATTTTACTAGGTAACTTTAAAAAAAAAGAAAAATAGTCTAAAACTGTGACATTAAAAAACAACTTAGAAGTAAGTAAGCTTTTAAATCAGGACCATTGAACTGAATGGTGCAAGAGTAAAATTATTGCCAGTGTTTCAGATCTAAGTCATTGGAGAAAATGAAATGTGCTTAAAATATCATTATAATATTGGTTTTAGGAGACAAGGCTATCAGGTGTTTCAGCAGACACGATTTGACCTAGCATATATTCAAATATGTAATAATAAATATTATAACAAGGGGACATCAACATTTTCTTCTCTGCAGGTTGTAAGTTATTGTTTTTTTGTTGCTGGGGGCTGCTGCTTATGGTATGCATGTGTGTACATGTGCTTAAAAATACCCTTGTTGGAATAAGGATTAATCCCATGATCATAGTTCTGTCATTTTCCTTGGGTTTTCACTTGAGGCACAATTTTACCTGCTACTTTTTTTTTTTTAATTTTATTTATTTATTTTTTCCCCCAAAGCCCCAGTAGATAGCTGTATGTCATGGTTGCACATCCTTGTAGTTGCTGCACGTGGGACGCGGCCTCAGCATGGCCAGAGAAGCCACAGCCTTCGTGCGCGCCCGGGATCCGAACCCAGGCCGCCAGCAGTGGAGCGCACGCACCTAACTGCTAAGCCACGGGGCCGGCCCTTAACTGCTACTCTTAACGTGATTACCGCAGTTTCACTTTTAGTGATGAACAAGCAATCCAATAATTTTTTCCTATTGTTACATTTCTGTAATATTTTAAGTCATGTTCCTTATTTAATATTTGAAATGGCTAAATCTGTATTTTCCCCTATACAGAAAATATAAAGTTATAGGCTTAGTACTTACAATGAAAATGTCAAATATATCTTTTAATAGCTTTTTTAGTAAGTGTATATGTGTTTTGCATTTGCCATTGAGTTTTAGTAGCAAATTTGAGACCATTTCATTTGTGTATACCTTATGATTTAGCTTTCCTTGTTGGCCTTTTTCAAGTAAGTTTTTAAATTATTGCCTGAAGTACAGAGGCTTTATTTCCTCCCAGGCATCTTGCATATAATAGGCACTCCACAAATATTTGTTGAATTGAATTTAATCTTCCTCCATGATAATGTAAAAGTGAGTTTGTGAGCACATGTTTCAGATGTTCTTAATAAAAGTGGCACAGCAAGCATACGAACATTCCAGTTAAAGAATTTCCAGGATCAGATAGCCTGTATTTGAAGTTGTTAAGAATATAAGATGATTTGAATAAGTTAGTCTGCTTTAGACATGTATATCTTATGATTAAGCCAAGAGACCCTTGGAGTTTGGTAGATGTTTTCTGTCATTTTCCTTTAGCTAATCTTAGCATAACATATTAGAATATCAAACATGTTGGTGATCGACTCTGCCATCTCTACCCATTGAGCTAAAATCTTACCCTCACAACTTTACTGGATATCTCTATTTTGTTGTAATAACCCATTATTTGTTAAGTCAGTAAAATCTGTTATCAGGCATTATAGGTCATATGCAGGGCTTGGTGATATCAGAAATTATAGTTCATCTACAGGACTTGGGGATGAGACATATTCTTTCCTTCTTTCGTTCATTCTCCCTCTATTCTCTTCTTATCTGTTTTTGTTGGTTTTTTTTCTTTATTTTTTTTACTCTTTTTTTCTGACTGTGGATTTCTATTAGATACAGTTTTTGCCACAGTGACACAATCAGTATTACGGAGAGGTTGTGATAAGAGGAGTTGCACACAATCACATCCAGATATCATGGTACCAGACCCTAGCTAACCTTTCAGTTGTCCAAGCACATAGGCTGACTGCTGGTACATCTCCCAGAATGAGACAGAAACCTGGGCAGATCTGGGGGTGCTGAAGGGGGCACATATGTGGTTGACAGCGGAGGAGAGCTCTTAAAAGTTGACCTTGTGTCCTCACTCTTGGCTTCTTTTTTCTTCAAGCCACTCTTGCTGCCTCAATTTCTTTACCAAACATGTTTGATTTGATGTTCTTTGGTAGTAATGGTCTCTCTTTCTCCTAAAGGAGTTTTATAGATCTTTATTGGAAAGACAATATTTGCTAAAGTACTGTGGTGGGCTTTTTTACCTAATGTTGTTATTACCTAGTCCCTCATACCTAGTGTCACATCTGTCTACCTAATATTGATATAAGATGATATTTTACCTTTTGCTGTGACATAACCAACCCTAATGCCTAGCATAGTGCCTGGGCCTTAGCAGCAGCTTAGTATATGGTAGCTATCATTATTAATAATAATTTTCAAGTTAATAATATGTTAGATATAATGTATTATAAATATATAATTTTATGTATCATTCAGTCAAAGTAGTGTCAGTAGCTACAAAGCATTAAGCATAGTGTTTGCGTTACACATTGTGTTCGAAAAAGCAAATACAAAGAACAGTGGTGTGAGAAATAAAAGGGTAATGTACACATTTTTCAGTCCATCCCATCTTCAACATTCTCGGGACTATTGCATACTTTTGTATCTTCCCTCATCTGGATGGCTTCTGTTTCTTCTCAATTCATATTCATGACTCTGATCTTGCTTCTTTTCAGCCAGCCTTGCTGGTGGATAAACATTTATAAAATTAAATTTGATCATGTTACTCCCCTCATTAGAGCCTTCAGACAGTAGTTTTCATACTTTACTGCATAGAGTCATCTGGGGTTCTCATTAGACAGATTTTGGTCAATTCTGAAATACACTGATTCAGGTCTGATATCAGGCCCAGGAACCTGTATTTTAAGAATCACCCCTGATGATTCTGGGAGATGCACTGTTTTAAATGACTTCTGAGCCTGCAAGATAAAGTTCAAAAGCCTTACTGTAGACCCCTGTGCTCTCAATGAACCATCCTTTACATTCCTCGTCTTAGTCCTCAGTGGTTTCATCAACATCCATCCTGTGATGTTTCCTGCCTTTATCCTTTTTCACATCTTTCTGCCTTTTCATAGCTCATGTTGCCCCTTCGGTGAGTATCTCCCTGGTCACCCAGGGTGGAGTTGGTAATTTCTCCATTGTGTCCCTTATAGTACCTTCCAATCTCCCTTTATTTATAGCACTATTTATATTACATTGTAATAATGTCTTTACACATCATTATCTGTTAGTTTTGAGTTCCATGACTAGAAAACCATTTTATTTATCTTCATTTCCCCAGTGTCTTGCACAACATAGGTGAGTGTGGAATGAATGAATTAAATACAGGAATGAAATTCAGAAAGTCTTGATTTTTTTTTTCACTTCATATTTTGTGTAGTGTAAATTTATCATAAATAGCACCTTAGGTTCTGTTTAAGTTAGAGGGATTTGTTGTAATTTTATGATAGAAGAGTTAGCAATTTAAAATAATTTTATAAAGATTTTTATAAATCTTTGTTCGTTCTTCCAGATACTCTGATAGGCTTCAGGTTACACAAGATGAGTAAGACATAGTTCTCAGAGT
Organism: Ceratotherium simum simum; assembly: GCF_057802395.1. Taxonomy (NCBI): domain Eukaryota; kingdom Metazoa; phylum Chordata; class Mammalia; order Perissodactyla; family Rhinocerotidae; genus Ceratotherium; species Ceratotherium simum. The sequence continues at coordinate 44,805,721 of NC_141913.1, forward strand.
ACAGGAAAATGTAAACACATAAAATAATTATATAAATACAGCCAAGACATACAAATTTGTGATGTGTAGTAGATACAAAAATGTTATGGGAGCTGGATTCATTGTAAATGAACTTTCCTTGGGAGAATTAAGGTCTTGATGGAAAAGAAGGGGTTGGAGTAGAACAAAGAAGAGTATTTGGAGCAAAGGAATAAATAAAAAGATTAATGGGTGAGGGACCATGGTTATGGTGCTACAGCCTGTTTGTTAATGCTGGAAAAATATTTGATGTCAAATCTTATGAGCCTTGAATGTTGTGCTGAAAGATTTTGCATTTTATCCTAGAGCTTTATTTTCTAATTATGAAAATTATCTATATTGATTATATATAATTTAAGAAATATAGAGAAATATGAAGAAAATGAAAATCTTCTATAATTCCATCACAAAATGTTAATTACTATTTACGTTTTCATATATTTCTTTCCAGTGTTTCTCGCCTTGCTCAATTATATACTTAAGCATTAAATAAATGTTTTGCCAGTGTGTGTAATTTTATCTCACTTAAAATTGGAACACGGGCATTTTGCCATGTGGTTAAAGCATCATTTGCAGTGATTGCAATATTTATTCTATTGTAGGGCTATGCTTATTTACCTGTTTCCTTATTGTTAGATTATTTAGGTTGTTTTCAATTTTAAATAATGGATACTGTTTCACTGAACATCTTTGTACATAAATCCTTGTCTGTATTTCTGACTATTTAGGATAGGGTTCTAGAAATAAATGTAGTGAATCAAACAATCTCAAGAGCTCACAATGTATTTTGCCAAATGAACTCTTCCAAAAGGCTGCTATTTAAATGCGAGCCTGCAGTGTGTGGGTTTGACTTTCATTGTACTTCTTGCTAAGTATTTTATAGTGTTTACTGTTTGTTAATTTTATAAATAGTATCTTCCGGTTATTTTAACTGTTGTTTCCTTGACAGCAAGTTGAACAGGTTTTTCCCTATATTTATTGACTCTTTGTTTCTTTTACTGTGACTTATCCTTGTCCTTTATGGTATTTTTCCCTTTCATTTGGGCATTAGTATTTTTCTTATTGATTTTACGAAATATTTATATAGATTATAAGTCTTCATCAGTCCTTTTTCTGACACATTTTATTCCTATTTCTTGCTTGCCTTTTAATATTTTCATAGTAATAAATTTTAAATTTGTTTTTTTGAGTAGCCTTTTTTTTTTGTGAGGAAGATCAGCCCTGAGCTAACATCCATGCTAATCCTCCTCTTTTTGCTGAGGAAGACTGGCTCTGAGCTAACATCTATTGCCAATCCTCCTCCTTTTTTTTCCCCAAAGCCCCAGTAGATAGTTGTATGTCATAGTTGCACATCCTTCTAGTTGCTGTATGTGGGACATGGCCTGAGCATGGCCGGAGAAGCAGTGTGTCGGTGCGCGCCCGGGATCTGAACCCGGGCCGCCAGCAGTGGAGCGTGCGCACTTAACCGCTAAGCCATGGGGCCAGCCCATAAATTTTAAATTTAAATATGTGTAGAAAGTCCTTTCACATCTTGAGATCAGATATATTCACCTATATTTTGATTTCATTTTTAGTAATTTTGTATTTTCTATTTCTCTTAATAACCCATGATAATGACAATTTTTTTGGCAGCAGAGTGACATGATTAGATTTATGCTTCAGAAAGAAGTCTTGTGGCTCTGTGGAGGTGGGATTGGAGTGAGGAGATACTAGGGGCAGTGAGACCTGTTTAGAGGAGAGAAGATAAGGTCTGGATGTGCAGATAGTAGTGGTGGGGACAGAATGGAAGAGGAATGATTCTCACCTGTGGTTTGGCAGGTACAGTGGATTAGTGGAAGGATGGAGATTAGGACATATTAAACATGAGGTACTGTGGGACATCCAGGTATAAGCACTTGGAAATATAGAATTGAAACTCCTACAGGAGGCTGGTCTGGCTGATGATGGAAATTAGGGAGCCACCTACATATAGGTGATAGTTCTAATGTTGGAGGAAGATTGAGTTTTCAGGGCAACCAACTGAGAAGGGTGGTCAGAATTAGAAGGCTCACCAGGAAGGTGTTCTCTGGAAAGCTGGGAGAGGTGGCTTTTTATTCTTTTTATTTATACTTTCTCTCTCTCTCAGCAAAAATAACAATGTCAGATACTGCAAAGAGATTAAGGAGGAGAGGGACTGAAAAGTTTCCACTGGATTAGTCTACTACTTTCCATAAATTTGGCTAAAAGGGGCAGTAGGGGGAGAGAGAAATAGAAGATGGGGCATAGTCAAAGGATAACACTTATTTTAGAATCTAAATAGACTTGAACATGTTCTCTATTGAGGGAAATGAATCTGTGAACAGGGAGAGAGTGAAAGTAAAGTAGAAAAAGGAGGGATTTGATGATGCAGCAACTTAAAAGGATGAGTAACTGTGATAAATGGATTATTCTTTCTGGTGGAAAAGTAGTTCATGCTCAGAGATAGAATTTGCATATAAGTTATTGAAACAACTTGTAATCTGTTCTATGAGTAAAAAGACTCCCTGCCTCAATAATAAACTTTTATTTCCATGTTTTTAAAAATTAATCAACAATTCTATAATTATTTCAGGATAAAGTTCTTCTAATGGTTTAAGTTCATATCTTTTACACGCTGCTGATTGGCAAAGTTAGTGTGTTACTTTTAGTGATATAGGTACCTAAAGAGACAGCTTAATAAGCATTTAAATTCCTTTGACTATTTATTGTTCATTAATGAATGTGTGAAATTAAACACTTTTAATTATAACCATCTTTTAAAAATATTTATTGCAGGGAAATTTACCTAAATATTCTCATAACTCCCTGATGGTTCAAGCAATAAAGACAAACCTAACAGACCCGGACATACATGTGCTTTTCTTTGATGTGGAAGCGTTGATTATTCAACTCCTGACTGAAGAAGCCTCTAGGCCGAATACTGCGCTTATTTCCCCAGAGAATTTGCAAAAGGCATCTGGCAGTTCAGACAAAGGAGGCTCTTTTCTAACTGGAAAGCGAGCAGCAGTTCTCTTCCAACAAGTGAAAGAAACTATCAAAGAGAACATAAAGGAACATCTCCTTGATGATGAAGAGGAGGATGAGGAGATAATGAGGCAGCGAAGGGAAGAAAGTGATCCTGAATATCGAGCCAGCAAATCTAAGCCATTGACCCTATTAGAATATAATTTAACTATGGACACTGCAAAATTATTCATGTCCTGCCTTCATGCCTGGGGTTTGAATGAAGTTCTGGATGAAGTTTGTCTTGATCGCCTTGGAATGCTGAAACCCCACTGCACAGTATCATTTGGTCTCTTATCGAGAGGAGGTCATATGTCACTGATGCTTCCTGGTTATAATCAGGCTGCTTGTAAACTATCACATGGGAAAGCAGAAGTAGGAAGGAAGCTGCCAGCAACTGAGGGAGCAGGAAGGGGAACTTACGGAGTGTCCCGAGCTGTTACCACACAACATCTCTTGTCCGTCATATCTTTGGCAAATACCTTAATGAGTATGACCAATGCAACTTTTATTGGTGATCATATGAAGAAGGGCCCTACCAGGTGTGACCATGATAGTTGGATTTTATTCTTATGTTTCGAAAAAAAAGAAACCTGTTTTACTTTTGTCACTTTATTACTTTTTTGGCTCTACCCACTTTAGCTTTTTTTTTCATAATTTTATTTATTTATTTTTCCCCCAAAGCCCCAGTAGATAGTTGTATGTCAAGTAGCACATCCTACTAGTTGCTGTACGTGGGACGCGGGCTCAGCATGGCCGGAGAAGTGGTGCGTCGGTGCGCGCCTGGGATCCGAACCCGGGCCGCCAGCAGCGGAGCGCGGCACTTAACCGCTAAGCCACGGGCCGGCCCCACTTTAGCATTTTTGTGTCATCAGTGTTTCCCCTTTAAATTTTAAAACACAATATGCATGATTTAAAACATAAAATTACACAGTTTTATCTCTACTCAGACGTGCTTACGACCTATTTTAAAAAAAAAGAATTGGGGGCTGGCCCCGTGGCGTAGCAGGTAGTGTGCGCACTCCGCTGCTGGCGGCCCAGGTTCAGATCCCAGGCGCGCACGGATGCATGTCACGCCATGCTGTGGTGGCGTCCCACATAAAGTGGAGGAAGATCCGCACAGATGTTAGCTCAGGGCCAGTCTTCCTCAGCAAAAAGAAGATTGGCATGGATGTTCACTCAGGGCTGATCTTCCTCACAAAAAAATAATAAAAATAAAAGAAAAAGAATTGGAATGAGGGAGTAGGTTACAGTTTAGCTGTAATGAATTATAGACTAGCTCTTCAGTAAATATAATCTTAGAATTATATCTACTTAAGTTTGCACTAACATTGAATTCAAAATGTATATTTGGTTAAAATACTTCTCTTCATTGTGACCCATATGTGATGAATGATATGTGTTCGATGATTGGCTTCTGAATTTTGTGAGAAGTATGGTCAGAATTTTTCAATAGGAAAAGAGAAAACTTTTTTAAGTGCAAGAGAATACTATTTTAATATTTCTAGAATACTTAACCTGAATTGCTATTTCCTATTTTCCAGAAATCATGAAGACAGCTTTTAAACTGTGGTTTTATTATACTTTATTGACAGTTGACCATACTAAGATTTTTTTTTTTCTTAATCTAACAAATACTTAAGTAGCACTTGCCTTATGTCTGGCTCTGTTGTGATGCTATCTCATTAGGGCGCTTAACCCTATAAGGTAGGTACTTTTATTATCCTTTTATTACAGATAAGAAAACTGAGACACAGAGAGGTTAAGTAACTTGTCCAAGGTCACACAAGGAGTAAGTGGTGAGCCAGAATTCAAAATGAGACAGTCTGCCTCTGGCATCCAAGATTTCTTAATACCTTACCTTTTTCAGATTTTAGGACTGAATTCTTTTAAACTCAATGTATTGTTCCATGAATTCATTTGGACCAATGATATGAGGTGGGCTGAAATCTCAGCGCACTAATATTGAAGAATGAAGGACTAATTATGTTATTTACCTGTCAGTGTAGTACATTAAAGTGTTCTTAAATGTTTCTTAAACTAGTATAAAGCATAAATTATAGATATAAAATCTTTACTTGCTATTTGCTAATCGTTTAATTTACTATATTAAAATTTGAAATGGAAAATGTTAATAGGTAAAAAACAAAAAAACACCCCATCTTTCTGGAACAGTAAATTGAAAATGTTCTGCATGTGTTTCTTTTGCAATTCATTTGGAACTTGAAAGTTTGATATTTTAAATGGTTCTGGAAATATGAAAATAAGAACATGTATATACACACATGTATTTTCTTCTTCTTTTTAAAGGCCACCTAGACCAAGCACCCCAGACCTTTCTAAGGCAAGGGGTTCCCCTCCAACTTCCAGTAATATTGTGCAAGGACAGATTAAACAAGGTAAAATTAAATCTTATTTAGTAATTGACATGACATTTCAGCTCTAGAAACTAAGGAGGCATAGCTAATGTATAATCATAACATTTTGTTTGTCTCAGATTGTTAAAAGAGAGAAAAGTTGTTATATTCCAGATGTAAATATGGATAATTAAGATGTCAGTTAAAAATAAATCAGATTTATTTAGAAATTGATAAATGAGTATATTTCACATAATTTTATTGCACTGTCTTGGGCCTAATTTTTATGCATTAGGAGCACCTTAACTTGACAACACTAGTGCCTTAATTGTGTGTCTCTTGAGTTTAAAAGTTATACCTATTTTTATATTACATTTAGAAATGTTTAAATTCGTATTTCCATACTATAGCTCTTCTTCTGCCATTTGCCAGTAGTTGATGCATTGTAATCCACAAGTTGAAATCCTTTTTTTTAATTTAAATCATTATATACCTTAACTTTTGTCTATAGCTTTGTTTCTCATTAGGGGATAAACGAGAAGAAAGGTTGAGTTTCTCTTGATTATCTTTTATATTCATCTTAAGACTGACAAATGAGCTAACCAGAGAGTTGGTGGGGGGTGGTCACTTCTGCTTAGAGAGCTTTCCTTCAGGCCAGGGGTTAATGCTGACTCACAGAACATGATAGAAGTGAAGAAGTAAGCAAGAGATGGGATGATGAAGGTTCTGCTTGTAAATGGTGACATTTGAGGGTGTTCTTTTTCTCCTTTAGGTTTTTGTTTGTTTGTTTGTTTTTTAGATTTTAAAGAGACAATGAATAAATAGTTGTACAAGATTTGTTAGATGAACAGTGGGCTTCCAACTTCATAGCTACATGTTCCCCTTCCCTAGGACAAGTTCTTTTCTCTCTCTTAGCTGATTATTTGGTACTTACTTTAATATCTTTAAATGGTATGCTTGATTTTCAGTTTTAGGCACTGTCTGTTGGCTTCTCATTATGGAAGATAAGCTCCCACACTCTCTGTGCCATTCCTGTCCTTCATGTCCAAATCCATATGGTCACTCTTCTTGTTTCCCTGTCCTCTCATTAAACTTATATAATCATTTTATAATAGTTTATATTAAGTTACATAAAAGTTATATAATAGTTTTGGTAAGGTAACTTTTATGCTTGTGTATGTATGCACATACAGAAAAGTGCACAAAACAGAAATTATAGGTTAGTGATTTTTACAAGCTATACACTGTTGTAACTATATTCTTAGACAAGAAATAGAGCATTGCCAGCACTCCAGAAGCCTCCTGGGTGTTTCCTCCCAGTCATTATCCCTTCCCCTTCCAAAGGTAACTGCTATCTTGACTTCCTTGCTTTCATTCATAGTTGTACCAGCTAAGTGTAAATCCCTAAACACTATTTTTGTTAGTTTTGCCTGTGTTCTGAATTTTATATGAATTTGGTTAATCATAGAGTATGTATTCTTCTGTGTTTGGCTTTTTTTGTGAGATTTATCAATGCTGTTACATTTGACTATAGTTTGTTCATTTTCATTGTTCTTTTTATTGCTGTGTAGTATTCTCTTGAATGAATAGCTCACAGTTTATTCATCCATTTTTCTGTCCATTGTTTGGTTTTCATAAATAATTCTGCTTCGAACATTCTTATATTTGAATCTTAGTGTACATTATAAGCATTTCTGTTGTGTACATAATCAAAAGTGAAATTTCTGCGTATGTTTATCTTCAGCTTTAGTAGATAGTGTTAACGTGTTTTCCTAAGTGAGAAACTAATATACATCCATCAAAAGGCTGAAGTGAAAAAGATGGAAAATATTGTGTTAGCTAGGATATGGATCAACAAGGGTTCTTATACACAGCTGGTATGTTGTCTAGATATCTTAGCCAACACTTAATATTTTCTGTCTTTTTCATATTAGCCATTTTGGTATGGCTAATATGTCTAATATATCAATCTTTTCATTTTTGATTAATATTTTTGTATCCTATTTAAGAAGTTACCCTGATACCCCTATTCTGATATCCTGAGGATAGTCTTCTCTGTTTTCTTTTAGAAGCTTTTTTATTTTACCCTTCTTATTTAGATCAACAAACTGCCTAGAATTTAATTTTGTGTATAATGTGAAGCAGGGGTCCTGTTTCAGTTTTCTCCTCCATACAATACCAGATTTGTCCAGCAGATTGGTCCAGCATGATTTATTAAAGAGACGATTTTTTCCCCACTGCTTTGCAGTGCCATCTCTGTCATAAATAGTGTCCTTATATATGATGGTCTGTTTCTCGGCTGTTTTGAGCCCATTGATTTGTTTGTGTATTTTTATGCCTTAATTACTGTAGCTCTATCATAAGACTTGACATTCAGTAGATCAAGTCTTCCCATCTTATTCTTCTTAGAGTGTTTTGGCTATTCTTGTTCCTTTGAATTTCAATACAGCCGTGCGCCGCATACCGATGTTTTGGTCAGTGATGGACCACATACATGTACGACAGTGGTCCCAGAAGATTAGTACCATGTAGCCTAGGCGTGCAGTAGGGTACACCATCTAGGTTTGTGTAAGCACACTCTATGATGTTCGCATGACGAAATCGCCTAATGACACATTTCCCAGAGCATATCCTTGTTGGTAAGTGACACATGACTGTATGAATTTAGAATTGGTTTCTCAGCTGTCACAAAAACCTATTGTGATTTCAACTGCAATTTTATTGAATTTATACATCACTTTGGGGATAATTAATATTTTCATGGGATTCACTTATGCAGTCCATCAACTTGATATCTGTCTACACTTACTTAGGTCTTATTTAGCTATCATAACACTTTTATAGTTTTCTGTTAGAGGTCTTATATATCTTTTATTAGGTTTATTCCTAGATATTAGATTTTTAAAATAGTCTTATAATTGGTATTAAAATTTTTTCATTTTCTGTGCCCTTGGTATAGAAATGAAGTTGATTTTTGTATACTGACCTTGTATCAAGCAATCTTGGTAAATTCACCTATTTATTGTAATACTTCATCTGTACATTCCTTTGATTATATGGATGATCATATGGGATAACTTTTTCTTCCAGTGTCAACTTTTAATCTTTCATAATTATGGATTTTTCCTATATGCTTTTACAGATAACTTTTAAGAAATTAACTCTATTATTCCTTTCTTATGTGTTTATCGTCAATATGTGTTGGATTTTATCATGCTTTTTCTGTATCTATTGAGATGATTATATAACTTTTTTCCACTGTTAATTTGATGAATTTAGAACGTAAACCCAGTTTTGCATTCAGGAGTAAAAACAATCTTGTGATGTATTATTTTTGTATATATTGTTGCATTTGGTTTAATATTTTTTATTTAGGAAAAAGTTTTCTTCTAATATCGTTAATAGGGTTTTACATTATTCAGGTTTCAGAAAATGGATTGGGGAATCTTTCCTCTTGTTTTATTTCAGGTAGAATTTGTGTGACTCTAATTTAATGTAATCTAATTTACTCAGGTATAATTTGTGCATTATTTCTTTCATAAATGTGCAGTGGAATTTGCTGGATTTAGATCTAGAGTTTTCTTTGTAGGGAGTTTTAAAATTCTGATTTCAGTTTCTCATTGTTGTATGACTCTTCAGATTTTCTGTTTCTTCTTATGTCAATTCGTTAAGTAGTACACATGTAGGGATTTTTCCAGTTCTTCTAAATTTTCAAATGTGTGGGCATTTGAAAAGATAATGTTGTGTGATCTTTTTAATTTCTCTGGTATCTGTAGTGATGTCTTTGTTTTTGTTTCTGATATTAATCATTTGTGTCTCCACTCTTTTTTCTTGATCAGTCTTACCAGGGACTTATCAACCTTTTGTCCTTTTAATGAACCCACTGTGCCTTTGTTTATCCTTTCTAGTGCATAATTTTTCCTGTTTCACTAAATTCTGCTCTTTATTTACTTCTCCTCCTTCCTTTGGATTCAGTGTGCTGGTTTTTTAAATTAACTTCTTAAGATGGATGGTTTCTTACTGATTTTCAGCCCTTCTTCATTTAGAGTGTATGCCAAAAATCATGTCATCTGTGAATAAAGACAATTTTACTTCTTTTCAATCAGTATGCATTTTATTTTTCTTACCTTATTGCACAGGTTAGGACTTACAGAACAATGTTTAATTGAAGAAGTTAGAGCAGACTTCCTTGCCTCATTCCCAATCTTAGGGATAAAGCATTTAGTCTTTTACTGTTAAGTGTGATGTTAGCTATAGGTTTTTCTTAGATGACGTTGAGGAAGTCATAGTGGCATTGAGGAAGTTCCCTTTTATTCATAGTTTGCTGAGATTTTAAAATTATTAATGGTTGTTAGATTTTGTCAGATGATTTTTCTGCATCTGTTGAAATTATCATATGATTTTTTTTTTCCTTTATTTTCTTACTAAGACAAAGTACATTGCCTTTTGAGCTTTAAAACAACCTTGCAATCCTGGAATAGACCACACTTGGTCATGATGAATTACCCTTTTTATAGATTATTGGATATAATTTGCTCAAATTTTGTTAAGAGCTTTTATGTGTGTATGGTCATGAAGGATTTTGCTCTACAGTTTTCATTTCTGATAATGTCTTTGTTCAATTTTGGTAACAGGATAATGTCAGTCTCACAGAATGAGTTAGGATATTAACCTTCATTTTGTATTTCCTGGAAGGGTTTGCGTAGAATTGATATTTTTTATTTCTTTGATCTAATTCACTAGTGAAAGTATGAGGGCCTAGAATTTTCTTTATGGGAAGATTTTTAACTACAAATTTAAATGGTTTAATAGATATAGGGCTATTTAGGTTCCTTTCTTTTTAATTTCATCTTGGATGAACTTTGGTAGTTTGTGTCAAATTTATTGGCAAAAATTTGTTTAATATTCTCATTTTCCTTTTCGTATCATGTCTGTAGAATTTCAAATGGTATTCCCTCTCTCAATTCTGTTATTCATAATTTGTTTTTTTCTCATTTTTCCTCATTAGTCTGGCTAGTGGTTTTGCAATTTTATGGATCTTAAAGAACCACCTTTGGTTTTATTGTATTTTATCTGTTGTTTTTCTATTTTGTATTTCATTTACTTCTGCTTTGATATTGCGTTTCTTCTGCTTTTAATTTGCTCTTTTTTTTTAGTTTTTTAAGGTGGAAGCTGAGGTCACTGATTTGATATTTTTCTTCTTTTCCACAATAGGCAGTCACTACTGCAAGTTTTCCCTGAGTACTGCTTTAGTGGTATCCCACATATTTTGATATGTTGTGCTTTCAATTTTCCTTTTGATTTTTTTCCATGGATAATTTATTGGTGAATTATTTAAGTTTGTAAACATTTGGGGATTTTCCAAAGATCTTTCTGTTATTGATTTCTAATTTATGGTCAGACAACATACTTTGCATAGTTTGAATCCTTTGAATATTGAGATGTTTTATGGCACTGAATATGGTCTGTCTTGGTAAATATACTGTGTGCATTTCAGATGACTGTGTATTCTGCTGTTGTTGGGTGGAGTGTTTATAAATGTCAGGTCAAGTTGCTTGACAGTGTTCAAGTTTAGTATATACTTGCTAATTTTTCTGCCTACTTGGTTCTATCATTTAGATAAGGGTTTTGAGATCTGTGCAATAACTGTGGGTTTGTTTATTCCTCTTTGTATTTCTATCAGCTTTTGCTTCGTGTATTTCAAAGCTCTCTTATTATGCATGTAAATCTTTAGAATTGTTATTTCTTGTTGATTATTTGACGTTTTGTCATTATGAAATGACATCTTTATCCTTGATAATATCTTTTGCTTTGAAATCTTTGTTTATAATAAAATAGCCATTTCAGCTTTTTTGGTTATTGTTAGCATGGCATATCTTTTCCCATTTTTTTTGCTTTTCACCTATTTGGGTCTTTAAATTGTGTTTCTCATAGGCAATCTGACCTGCTTTTTAACTGGGGTGTTCAAACCATTTACAGTTAATGTGATTATTGATATGGTTAGGTTTGAGTCTATCGTCCTGCTATTTATTTTTTGCTTGTCTCATTTGTTCTTCTTTCTTTTTCTTTTTCTGCTGTATTTTGGATTCATAGAGTGTTTTTTATGATTCCATTTTATCGCCTTTATTGGCTTATAAGCTAATTTTTTATTTTGTTATTTTAGCGGTTGTTTTAGAGTTTCTAGTCTACATCTTTAAACTTATAACAGTGTCCCTTCAAGTGATATTATATCATTTAACATTTAATATAAAAACTTTACAATATACTTGCATTTCTCACCTCCTGGCCTTTATGTTATTGTTGTCATGCATTTTACTTTTACATATGTTATAAACCTTACAAATAATTATTATTTGTGTTTAATAGTCAATTATATTTTAAAGATACTTTAATAGTAATAAAAAAGCATACATATTTACCCATATAGTTACCATTTTTGGTGCCCTTCATTCCTTTGTGTAGATCCAGATTTCTTCCTGGTATAGTTTTCCTTCTGCCTAAAGCACTTGCTTTAACATTTCTTATAGTGAGAGTCTACTATTCTTTCAGCTTTTAAATGTCTGCAGACATCTTTATTTGCCTTTGATTTTGAAGGCTGTTTTTGTCTGGTATAGAATTCTAGGTTGGCCATTTTTGTCTTTCAGTACTTTAAAGATGATACTCTATTGTCTTCTCACTTATATTGTTTCTAACAAGAAATCTGATGTCATCCTCATCTTTGTTCCTCTGTATGAAACCTTTTTTTACTTTATTACTCTTGCTGCTTTTAAGATTTTCTCTTTATCACTAGTTTTGAACAATTTGATTATGAGGTGCCTTGATGTTGATTTCTTCATATTTTTGTGGTTGGGAGTTTGTTAAGCTTCTTTGTTTTATAGTTTTCATTAATTTAAAAATTTTTCAACCATTATTTCTTCAAATATTCTTTCTGTCCTCCCCTCTCTCCTCTCTTTAGGGATCTCAAATTACATGTATATTAAGCCACTTGAAATTGTTTCACAGCTCACTGATGCTCTTTTTTAATTTTGGATTCTTTTTCCTCTGTTTTCACTAGGTAGTTTCTTTTGTAATGTCTTCAAGTTCATTCATTTTTGTCTTGACAATGTCTAACCTGCCATTAATCCCATCCAGTGTATTTTTCATCTCACATGTTGTGGTTTGCATCCCTAGGATTTTGATTTGGTTGTTTTTATATCCTCCTTGTCTCTGTCTAACTTTTTTGAATATATAGGTTACAGTTATAGTAACTGTTTTAACACCCTTATTTGATAATTCTGACATCTCTGTCAGTTCTGAGTTGATTTTAATTGACTGATTTTTTCCCCTTCATTATGGACTGTGCTTACCTGCTTCTTTGCATGCCTAGTAATCTTTGATTAGATGGCAGATATTTGAATTTTATCTAGTTGGGTACTGAATATTTTTGTATTGTCATAAATATTCTTTAGCTATGTTTTGGGATGCAGTTAAGTCATTTGGAAACAGTTTGATCTCTTTTTGGTCTTGCTTTTATGATTTGTTAGGTGGGTTTGGAGTATTGCTCTAAGGCTAATTATTTCCCATTACTGAGGCAAGATCTTCCTGACTACTCTATCCAGTACCCCATGAATTGTGAACTTTCCAGTCAGGCTGATGGGAGCAGGCGCTGTTTCTGGCTCTTCAGTAGGTTCTTTCCCCAGCCTCTAGCCGTTTCCTTAAACATGTACTGATGGGTTTTCGAGGGGAGCCTCTGAAGAACTTGGATCTTTGCAGCTCTCTTCTGTCTGTCCTGTGAATTCTCGATGTCCTGGTTTCTCAACTTCAGCTCTGTCTTCTCAACTCAGGGAAACTGCCAGGCTTCTCAATTCCCCCTTTCTATATCTTGGCCTAGAAACTCCTTCAAGGCAATAAGTGAGGCAATAAGGCTCACTTTGTCTCCCAACTCCTGACTCTCAGTCCATCATTGCTTGATGTCCAGTGGCTTGAGACCATTGTTTTATGTATTTTGCCTTTTTTTTTTTCATTTGTTTTGGATGGGATTGTAAATCTGTTTCCTCTTATTCCGTCTTGTCCAGAAATGGAAGTTCCTCTCCCTTTATTTTTAAAATGTTTTAAATATACTATTACTTTATAAAGTAAGAATCCTTTATGTTGTATAGAGTTTTAATATTTTTAGAGTGTTATTTCAGGGAGAAATGGAAACAGGCTTGCATAGGTAAGAGACTTGTTTAAAGCATGATTAGTTATAATGGTACAATTAAGACACAACCAGCACCTTTTATCTCTAGATCCTGTGTTTTCTCTACAGCAACATGTATTTATTTTCTAAATTCATTGAAAATATCTTCCAGATTATACAATACAAGTCAGGAGCAGACCATACTCCCGTTCATTTAGTTAGTTCAAACTTCATTTACGATCAGTTCCTGTTAGAGATATTCTTTGTTGTCATCATCATTATCATCTTCGTTATCATTCTTTACAGTTGATGTTTCTTCTTGGATTACATTTTTCTCTATCTGTAATCATAGTAGACACAGGTGATCCTGTATAATTTATGACATTGTCACGATACGTTATATACTTCACCACCATTATGGTTTTGGATATGCTCATCTGGTCAGGTCTGAGGATTTTAAAGTTGGAATGCTTTAATGTTGCTCTTCAGAAAAGCACTGAGTTTTGAGAGTGGTGAAGAAGGCACTGAAAATTGAGTCTTTTTCTAAAACATTTACTTAAGGCGATAGATTTAGGAATTTCCATTTGGAACAGCACAGGTGCTTGTTTTTTAAAGTAAATAAAGGTTAGCAATCTGTACTGAGAGTTACATAGTACAATACTTTAGGATGGCATTATGAAATCCACTTTCTATTTGAATATTGAAATGAGTATATGATGTAATTATTTCTTTAACAAATATTTGTTAAGCACTTTTTTTCTCCAAACAATTCTGTTTGGGATATGAGAGAGATTAGTCTGAATGTATACTCTCTTGAGTAGTTTATATGCATCCAGTAGTTAACACATGAACATAACCAAGTTAGGGTAGGAAATGGTAAGAGGTATAGGTAAACGGCTCTGAGTTCTCTGACTGCAATTCAGCTAGAATATTATATATTCACATCTTTATACTCTGACTTCTCTTACCTTGGTTTTATTTTAAACATTTTCCTCTTTCCTTATGTTTTATTTTCCTTTCTCCCACTACAGTGCACATTGACTCACAATCCATTTTTTCAAGTTGGGTTGCAAACATGAATATGCTTCTTTTCGATAAACTGTCACTTATATGTTGGCTAATACTTGTTCAGCTGCAAAATAATCTATATGGAGTAAAGAGTTTAGCTGAGGATTGGACCTTTCATAGATATTTGGGTCTGAGAATAAAGATGATATAGATAGTTTAGCTAACATAATTTCTCACAAACAATATCAGCGTATTTTATTGGAAGATAATTTTTTCACAAGAGGTTTATTTTGTCTCACAGTGAGCTTGTTAATTCCATGTTTGCCAATAATTAACATTTACTGACAGTCATGTGCTTTTTGATAGAGACAGTATTTATTTATTAGATACTTGATTTTGCAGTTTGTAAAACATCTCACTTGAAAAAGGGATGGGAGATGTCAGACAACTAAATTTTTGTTCATGGTCATACAGCCCTAAATCTGCCCATGACTTCAGGCTTTTCTGCATTCTAACACACTGTCCTTCTCTTGATCAATTCAGTATCTCAAGGCATAAGTCTGTGTTCTGTGTCTCTAGTGCTTATCTTGATTGTGACCATGTCTTTTTGTTAGTAGCTGCGTCTTTACTCAGTGGTGGGTGTGGAAGCAAATCTAAACAATTTAAGGATTTAAGGTTATGTTACATTATTTGCGATTTTATTTTTCAGAAACAGATTCAGTTTAGATTGTCTAAACTTAGAAGAAGTAGTCTTTGTTAAATTATCTCAGGAATCGTTTACATAAATTAACCAATAGTTTCTCACCATCCTTTTCCAGGGTCTATAGCAAAAAGCTTGGAGTACATATATCAGGTGAATGGAGGGACCTGAAAAGTCCTTAAAATTTTGTGTTTGAACTTATGTGTCTTTAAAAAAAAAAATTGGCTTATAACTTTGGTCTGCTTTGGAAGCTCCAAGAGCAGTGATATTTTTTCTTTTTTGTTTAGTGATTTATCACAAGTGTTTGGAACAGTGGTTGATACATAGAAGGCGCTCAGTAAATATTTGTTGAATGAATGAATCTGTAGATACCTGCTCTTTAAGCTTCTAGAGTCTAGATGACAATAACTAGGTGCTGAGGCTATAAGGGCAGACCAAAGAAATTCCTGCCTGCAAGGAGCTTATGTCTAGTGCTGAAGATCCAGAGGAGTGCAATTTATGATAATATTTTAATTGGTTATTTATTTGCCTTTTCTACCAGACTCTGAGTACCTGAGGGCAGCATCTTTATCTAATCTTTGTGAGTTTTTATATGCTTAGCCCAATACTTGGCACATTGTAGGCATTTATTAAGTGTTAATTAAATGAAGTATAAAATTTTAATAGCCTTCATATGTCTAATTCAAGTTAGTGTTTATGTTATATCTTTATCTTTCACTATAATGGACTCTCTCCCCATGGTTTTTGGTCTTAGCTCATTTATTCATTTTGGATGTTAGTAATGAAGAAGACTCTTTTTTTTATAGAAGTGTTTTGTTTATTTGTTTTGACTCTTCAGCTGGAGTTAAAAGCCAAGGTAAAATTGTCATTACATCTGAACTTATTCCAATTCTGATGTAATCCAATGGCAAATATTATCACCACTTGCATGTTTTGTCTTGCTGGCTGGCTTGCTGGCAGAATACTGTCTTGGGTTGTTAGCTCATGCTGCTCTATGGTAGGTCCTTATCCTTTCTGTTGCCTGCAACTTTGTACTCCCTTGTTGCCCTTAGCTATTTGTCTTCCTCTTTTATAGTGTTTTAAGGATATCTTTTTTTCCTTAGAATGTTTGATTAATGATTTATCGTAATACTTCATGTTGAATTAAAAGATGATTAAAATGCCCATCTACCTAAGACATAAAAGTGTAGACATAAAGGAAGTTTGTAAAAAGGCAAATGTTGCTCTCAGATCTCTGTTTAGATGGCAGACCCAGTGTGGAATGCCTTTTTTTTTAAATACGTGGTGGTTGACTCTAAAAATTTCCTAATTTCTATTTTTTTCCTGTTTTCTCCTCTATCCTCTCCCTCTTGAAGCTTCATGACTTTAAAGCGATTCATCATTAAATAATTTTTTCGGTTTCTTTTAGTGTTAAGCTTTGAAAAATCTTACTTTTTTAAGCATTGGATTTGATTTTCTGTACTTTCTAGATTTTCTTTTTTCCTTCTGAAAAATGTATTGAAAGGGCTATTTATGTTCATGTACCAGCAGGCTAGTGGGGTGTAGATCAATGTGTAGAGAGCACTTGCTACCCAAAGTATGTTAACTGTTCTATATGTATTTTTAAAATCACAATGGCAGTAGGGAAAAATGAAGTTTAGAATCAGATTTCAAATGAAGACTGAAATAGACCTGTTCAAAAACAGAAGCCGTGGATATCGTAATATGAAGTACTTATGTATATGCCATTTAAAGAGAAGCCAGAGCATATGTGTGCATATATATGTTGTCACCCACATTTGTTGATCTTCATCGATCTTTTCCTGTGAGAATGAGCAGTTGAAGAGGCTCTGAGCTGCAAAATTACTTAAAGGACTTTCCCAGGTAAAATACTATGACTTGTGTCAGTTCTGTCATCGTTTTGAAGCTGTGCTGAGACTCCTTGGTTGTGTTTTGTTAATTTTTAATAAGAAAGCTAATTAGTAGTTGACGTGGCAGCTTTTCTGTTTTAAGAAATCAAATGCTTCCTTATGTTTTATGGCATAAATCTTCGATGTTCAGTGCCGCATGTAACTTCTTCAGATTTATTGTCATTAAATCTTGAACTTTTTATTTTGGTAGTCGTACTTTTTTCTTCTTATTTTTATTGCTGATTTTTCTATGTGTGGACAGTTTTAAAAGCTTTAGTAGAGTTTAATTTCAATATCCTTAATGAATTATGAAAATAGTTCTGGATCCTGCAGTTTCAGTTATGAGGTAGTCTAAATAAAGTATTTTTTGGGGATGATGCAGAGATTTTTAAAGCATAATAAATCTGATTTCTTGGTTTCTATTACAGTATTTTTCGTGATTTTTAGTGCCCACAGGATTTATTAAAGGAAAGTGTAAATGGCTTTTTCTATATGCATTGTCATTTAAACAGGACTCCAAAAATATAACACCCAGAATCTGTTTATTTCTCATTAAAAATAAAGTTACATACATTGAATATTATTCTATTAAGACATATTCTGCTTATTCTAGCAGTTTTGCCAGTGCCATTTCTAGTTTCCTTTGGACTTCTGACTTAGAGAAAACATTATCATCTAATCCCACTACTTATTTGACCTAGCTAAGGTAATGATCACTTAGTTCTAAACTTTTATTCATTTATATTGAATTTCCTTACCCTCTCATTCTAGTGTCCTTTCAGAATTAAGGGTAAAATCAGACGGAGTTAACACAGCCTTTTCAGAGATAATCACTTCTTTTTTTTTAAGTGAAGTTATAGAAAATTCCCAACTGCTGGAAACCACAAGAGGAACTTTCTCAGTGATTTTGGTGGCATGAAATCTAAAACCTGAAAATTTGCTCTTTGCCACCAAGGCTTACCAACTTTTTGCATGGGAAAGTAAATATTTTATAGGCCATAATAACTGAATTTGTAATTAAAAATAAGAAAAATGAAAAATAAAATTATTCAATGGAATATAGAAGTATTTGGGATTTCTTTGCAAGATTACAATGGAATTCTTTGATCTTATGAAATATACAATTAAGAACAGCTCTATTCCTTTCATAAGCATAACATTATAATATAATTGTAATTCATAAGGAACAAAAACAGGCCTGTTATAGTAAAAAAAAATTATAATTTCCCAGATGAAACTTTCATGTGTGCAAAGTGTGCTTCTTAGGGTTTATGGAGTTGGATTTTCTGTTTTTTATTACTGTTCACGTACTTCTTTTAGTTCTGCTGTTTACCTCACACTTGCCTGATTGACATTATGATGCATTCGTGTGGAAATTATGAAAAGTTGTTTTCATGCAGCTGTCCTATAGTTACAAAAGAACTTCACTGCGTGAAAAGCAAACATATCATTCAGCAGACAATGCTTAATCTGTTCAGGAGCCCAAACCTATTGCTGTTCAATGACGGAAGAAAAGAGATGGATTAATTTGAAGATGCTTGTTCATGACATATGGTAATTTCTCCATAGGAAGGAAGTGTCAAATAATGACCTCTAAATCTTAACATTGACCTCCAGTTGTAGAATGTGTGTGCCATACGGTCCTTTTTTTTTCGTATGATAATTTAAGCAGAAACATTTTCCTGGTAGCATAACTTTTGTGGGGGGGCAGGGGGGGTTGTTGTATCTACTCTATAAGGATTATAACATTCACAATAATTATTTTTAGAATGTAAAGCATTTGCATCATAAAATATTTTTTTAAACTCCAAAGAATGACGCTATATTAGGATTCTTCTAAGAAGAGTGAAGTATAGTATATAGTCTTTACAAGTTGGTATATTTTGAGTTTTTATAAAGTGAGTGGGGAAAATTGAAATGATCTCAGTAGATATTGGTTTGAGTTATTAAAAAATAATTTACACATAATGTTAGGAAATAAATTATTAGAAGAAATGTAATTGACAATATGAAGACCAACATAAACTTTTCATTATGTGACACATTTTAAAAATTACATTTTTGCTAATTCTTAATATATGTCATTTTTTCATTGTAGCCTTAGTTGTTTTAGAACTATTTTTTGTATTAGTTGACACATCATTCAACTATAATATTAAATAGAGTTTTGTTTTAAGAGGAATTTGAACTACATTGTGATTGCTATTCAATAAAATATATCATTTCCCTGCTGTAATCCTTAACGATCATGCCCTTCTAATTAAAACACCATTTTTCAGTTCCACATTTACTATATTTTGCCAACTTTGTTTTTCATTCTTCACTAATACTGAGCTTTTTTTCAGAAACTGCTGTACCTCAATTCTCTCCTCTTTATTTCTTCTATTTTCCTCTGCAAGTTCCTGCACCTGTCGTTTCCGCTCGGTCTGATGCTGACCACTCTGGCTCGGACCCTGCTTCTACTCCTGCTTTACATACCTGTTTCTTAGTAAATGAAGGTATTCTCTCTCAACTTTCTAACAACTTTCTTTCAGTCTATGCTTTATTCTAATATGACATGTTCTTTTATCTAATTTATACATTCATCTGCTTTGTTATGTATGAGATCCTAAAGTTTCCATTTTATAACTTTATTTGCTAATGTCAATAATAAGGGCCAATTACAAAAATGTAATGTTACTCCTCGTTGGTATCAGCTGTGTTTCCTGTAATCTAGAATGCTGTTAAAGAAGTGCAAAGATGCTAATCTTTGATGTGAAGTAGGTATTAAAGGGAGATTCATTTTTATGGTGATGTTTACTATATGATCTCTGGTGTTAGAGCAAATGATCGTATTTTACATGTATCACTGCTCTGTGACAGACATACTTTGCTCTCTTTACACACCGGGTAGAGAGTAGGATATGAGGGGTCTCTTAATTTACATTCTCACTTGAAAAGTCTTCAAAATGATGGTTAGCACCAGTGATTATAGACTGATAGGAATTCATCTATTTATCCTTCTTACTCTTTCTGTTTCTGGCTGAGGCAAAAATCCGTAATTTCAATTTTTAAGATGTAGTTAGGCTACCATATTATCCCTGTGGAGTTATGCTAGTGGAGAGGGTTTTTGGAGCTCTGGAAATGTGAATGGAATCCACAAACCTTTATTCCCCAAGAGCCCTCTAGGATTATTTATACTGCCTGGAAGCTTAATGGAACTTGTAAGCTCTGAGTTATATCCACTCTCTTCATTGTGGTCTCAGTCTTCACTGGTGGGTGTAATATAAAAAGGAGGAAATTTACAAAATCTCAAATGTAACACAGAAGGATTCTGACTCTTCATTGAAAAGCAATATTACAATCTATTCAAATGGAAAGAATGGTACAATATCTGTAAAGTACAAAGTCCTTGTTCTAAGTACCACTCCTTTGGAAAGAAAACATGGGAACTTACAAGTATAACTCATTTTTTGTTTGGTTTCCCTGTCATAGACCTGAACTAAGGTTTGTATGTTAAGACTGGCTCTTAGCAAAAATAATTAGGATCATGTTTGTTAAGCTATTGTGAAAGATAGTAATTCACAAATAAGCTATTGACTTTGGACTGTGGTGAGAATCATCATCATATTAAAATTTAGCTCATAATTACACTTCATACTTTTATAAGACATTAGGACACTTTAAGAATTTACTAGGTAGTAATTTATATTTATATATTTATATGTGTGTGTGTGTATATATCTCTGCTAAAAATAAGTTATAATCTAAAGTGTATGTGCTCACCTTAATGTAATTATATATTCTCAGTTGAGAGTTTTCTTGCTAAAAGGGTGAATCTTTAGATAAGTGGCTTGTCTCTCTTTCACTGAATCTCTCTCTCTTTAACAATCTCAATAATCATTTTGAGTTTTTGGTAGGGTTTGTGTTGTTGTTTTAGAAGACTACTGTTTAGATTATTTCAAAACATTAATTTGCTAAAATTCTATGATCACAGATAATTTACCTTGTAATATGGGTGCCTTTAAAACAGGGTTGAAATGAGGACTTGAGAATATTTGGATACTAGAACTTTTAAATATTGCAGTGTTTGTCTCCTTCATATAATCAGTTTCCATATTGTGGATTAGAATTTTGGAAAAAATAACTTTTATTCCCATAATTTAGGGTTAATGATGCTTAAGATTTTGTAAGCATTGAATTGTCAGGTTTTTATTTTGTGGAATGTCTGAATTCATTTTTCCTCTCAAAATTGGTATAATGTTACTTGTTTCAGTTATGTTGTGATTAAATATCCGATTCATTTTGTAAGAAAAGGGATCAATAAGTACCTTAATTAAAGGCCCTCTGACTGTCAACAGGCCTTCTGTTGACTGACGTGGTGGTAATACACAGATGACAGGCCTTAAGTGACATAAACCTATCTTTGGATATCTGTGAATGCCCCTTTCACTGAAAGTAGTTTCAAGTCTATAGCTCTAGTATGTGTTTATTTCTGTGCTTTCCCATCCCTGAATATATATTTTATTTTCGAGGGACTGTTTAGAAATGTGTTTTCCATGTAGAATTCATATATACTTTATGTGGAAATTTATTTTTATTTGTTTTAAGACTTTGAGAGTTCTTATAAGTACCAGTTACATGATTTAGAGGTGAAATATATTTGGTATAATGCTTTGCACAAGATATCTAATAATTAGTTGAAAACATTTATAACATAATTTAGCAGATCTGCTTCTTTTTTTTTTTTTGGTGTACTTACATAAAGAAAAATCTTGGAATTAGGGAATGCCAAAATGTTTAAAGTATTTGTAATATAATACATTTTAACAGGATGGAGTCAGCTGGCTGCTATGCATTGTGTTATGCTGCCAGACCTGTTGGGATTGGACAAATTTAGGCCTCCACTTCTCGAGATGCTGGCTCGGAGATGGCAAGATCGATGCTTGGAGGTAATATCGTGGTGATATGAATATAAAACAAAAACATTAAAAAGGCATTGGACAAGTGTCAATTTGAAACAAAAATGGTTAATAATTATCTAATTTTTATCACCTGTTTATTATGTGATAGAAAATATAGATTCCTGATTTTTTATTTAGTTTATATACTGAACAGTAATGTTTCAGCTTGCATATTTGTTTACTTTTTTTTTTAATTCAGTGACTATTTGATAAAAAGTTTCGTATATTTTATGGAACTGTTTCTTAAGTACTGGTTTCTATACAGATCATACACGTACGTGTACACACACACACACACCCCCTCCCCCCCAAAATCACATGCTCAGGTTTAATCACATCAATCAAATTCTAAGTGAAGAGCCATAGTTCGATGGAAGGTACTGTATTATAATAAAATGAGAAGGTCTTTGGAATTAGAAGAGACCTGGATTTAAATATCAATTCTGCCAATTATTAACTTTGTGACCCTGGGCAATTTACTTAACCTATTTGAAGCTCATTTGTAAAGTGGGGATAATAATACATTCCTCATGGGATTGCTGTCAGGATCAAATAAGATAATGCAAGTAAAACAGTAAGTACAGAGCCTGACACATGGTAGGAGCTCAATGAATAGTAGCTATTATTTTGTGTTAATGGACTTACGCTGTATTAGAGATTGCCTCAAATATAGTATCACCAGGGACTTGGAAGTGTTTTACAGAGATTTTGTTTATTATGGCATTTGACCTATATAGCTTTAGCAGTTTGTATCATTCAAGATTTTTAATTTACCAGATATAAATAACATATTTGCTCCTTTCCTGGTCTTCCTTCCCTCAACTCCGAGTGGAATTGCAGCATACTAAAATTTTCATGATTTTGCATTGAATAATATTTGAATTCACTTCAAAAATCAGTCATAATTAAAAACAATTTTTTATTCAAACTCTTGTCAGATGCTGCTGAGTTATCTTTTCAGTTATAAATAGTTAATAAATTTATTGGTATATCACTGACAGTTGACTAGCTTCTTTGACCCCATGCGTGTGAAACATTTGCCAAAATAAAACTAAATTAAAACTGCAAAATAAAATTTATGAGCCACATTGGAAGAAAAATTGAGATAATATAATTTTGAAAAATAGTTTCCTTCTGTAAAACTAATGCCATTACACAGGAATATATTTGCTTATTTGTTGAAAACAAATTGCTTAAGCAATTCTTAGGTATACATGAATCGTGTGGATTTATATATATATGTTTATGTAAACAATACCTATTTAGCCTATTATAATGTAGAGGAATTCACTAGAGAAGGTTAAATTTCTTCAGGCTAAAAGAGAAAACAAATTTAGTAGTTCTAATTGTGATGTTTAACAATAATATTTATATGGAAATTTAAAATTGAAAATGCTAAATTAAAGTGCAAGAATGTTTTAAAAGGTTTGGAAAATGAAGTTTTAAACCCAAGGCTAATTAATTGTTCAAATATAATTCTATCTATTAGTGTTAAAGTGTTTTTTGTTTGGATCATTAATTAAAATGTCTTTGATTTGTTAGCATTCAATTTATTCCACTTTAAGTACTAATTCATTATTTGGTTACCAGTTTTTCTCGTGAAAATAAATGTGGTTTTTATATTTTCTAGCTTTATTTCATTATGAACTTTCTAGTTTTTAAACACTTGCTTTCTTGGTTTTTACTTTTGGATCTGTGGTATTCTCAGGTCAGAGAAGCCGCGCAGGCCCTGCTTCTCGCAGAACTGAGAAGAATTGAGCAGGCGGGCCGGAAGGAAGCCATTGATGCCTGGGCTCCTTATTTACCTCAGTATATGGACCACGTCATATCACGTAAGGGTTTTCATGCTTTTCTACAAAGCTTTTCATACTCATGTAGAAAAGAACCAAAACTCACAAATAGGCTTGCTACTACCTATCAGCAAAAGTGAGTTGTTTACCTTAAAGTGAAAACAAGGGATCCTCAAATTCTTCTCATTTGTTTTCTGAATCCCTACAGTTTGGAGTTTGGTTAAAAAAAAAAAAATTTATATAAATATCAAAATATTCACTAATGGGCTGACCCCTTATAAAATTAATCCCCAATCAAAAATCCTACTGTATTTAACACTAGCATCTGTCATTGCCTGTTGTATTATTATGCTTGTGGGTGCCAACTTGTTAGATATTGATCTGATGATATGCAAATACATAGATGAATAGTGCATATACAAGACGAATCCTTTCCAAGTTGAAGTTGGAATTGTGAATCTTTAAGACATAAAGATTTGGTAGAGTTAGACTACTATACTGTTGAAAAAGAGAAATTTAGAAAGGGTTTTGATTGATGGATCTTTCAAAAGAGTATAATTTGAATGAATTGTGAAAAATTGTTGAAATTTTTGAATGTTTTTGTAAAATAAAACTTCTGTAATGCTGCTGGGTCAAATTTGCATTGAAGAAAAGTTATATTGTCCTGTCATAATTTTTTTCTTTTTAGAAAAAGTATGCTTCATCCTCAATTCATCATTTGACTCATTCTTTATTCTTCTAAAGAAGAATTCAGAATTAAAATTTTAACCTGTTTTATTGAGAATAAGAGGTTCAGTTTCACTTTTTTAAAGTCTCAATGAAATAGAGTCTCAATGAAACTTTAAAAAAAAACTTTTTACTATGAAAATTTGGCTTGGGTTTTAGATGGATTTCATTTTAAATGACCTTTTGTCAATACCAGTTTTTCTTGGTAATGAAATACTCATTACATATGTCAAGACAGACAATACATGATTGTATAAGAAGGAAAGTGAAAACAAGATTCAAAAGAGTCTGTAATTGTTATAACTGGTATAACTCTACGAGATGTTTGCCAGTAGTGACTATAGTTGTTTAATTAGATGACTGTGTTTGTTTAATTAGGTATGTGACCTTGGACACTTAACCTTTCTCAGCTTCAGTTTTATCACAGCTGAAATGAAGATGATAGTAGGCTTTATAGGGTTATTTTGAGTATGAAATGAGTTAATCTTTGTTAAGCACATGGAACAGTGCCTAGGCCATGGTAAGCACTATATATTTGTTAAATACATTCATAATCTATAAAAATGCAAATATATATTTCACACATAACCAAAACATCACACATTAACAACTCCAGTTAAAATTCTTTAGTCTGTTTAGGTAACAGACTATTTATTGAGAGAATATTGGTTTTCATTTGCTTATTGGGAATTGTTCCATTTTAATAAAAGGAAATTAAGTTTAAAAACCAGGGTCCTTAGACATATGGACTCTGTGTGGAGTGTTAGGCTTAAAGTTCTTATTTAAATATGTATAGGTTTAAAAAGAAATTCTGCTATTAAAAAAAGTGTTAAAAAAATAAGATTAGGATGAAAAAAGCTCTGCTTTTGAATTTTTGAATAGTCTGGAACAGTGCTCTTTGTTCAGTAGCTTGTGGCTGTTAACTTCATAATATTCCAGAAAATAGAATTAGGTCATCAGCTCGTCATAAACCTTATTGAATAAAAGATCCCCATATTTAAGGACAAACTATGAGTGTAGTACTGTAGAGTAGATTGAAGGTGAAACTAAATAGCAAATCACTAGAGATTCTCTTAAAAGGAGAACGCTATTATGGGAATCTGGAGAAACATTTTCAAGACATCTTTATTTAGAATGGACTAGTGTAGACTGGGAGAATGGATTAAAGTAGAATAAGTAGCTGGGAGTCTGTTACAGAAGGGGATATGGGAACCAGACCTAAATGTAGATAGGGTAGAATAAAAGATAATTCTAAGCCTTGATTATAGATTACATATAAAGTTCTAAGAAAAACACCAAAGATTAGTACCATGTTGTATTCTTGACAGCTTGGGAAGAGAAGTGCCATTAGCAATGGTGGTGGATGCCATTTAAGTTTTTTCCTGGAAAGAAAAAAATGAATTAGCTACAGGTAAAGGCATAATATGGCCACAAATTACTCCCTGAAGCAATGGTAAAAAGTGTGTATGTTGCTAAGTGGGAGGTCTGTTAGTGGGTCCAGAGAGGACACAGTATAAGTAAAATAATGACAATACCTACCATTACTTGTACACTTTCTCTGTGTCAGGCTTTTGCTAAGGACCTGGTTTGTGTTATTTCATTAAACCATTGCAATAACCCTGTAAAGTAGGTACTGTTATCACTACCAACCCCTGGTTTTTTTTTCCCCCAGATGAGTTAATTGAGGCCAAGAGAGATTAAAGAATTTTCTGAAGGTCCCTCAGTTACTAAGTGACTGTCAGACTACAACTCATCTCTTAACCACTATTTATTCTATCTTGCTTCCTGCAGCATCCTTAGATCTTATATGGAATGAGGGTGGAGGAATGAGTAGATATTTGCTTTAACTTATCCTGCTTTCACACAGTGCCGTTTCCAGCCATATTAAATATAACAGCAAAATGGAGCAGAAAAATAACTATCAGAAAATTACCCTTAATTGTTCTCATCATTGTTTAAATAGGGATCAACTAGGTTCTTCTTAGGTCAATTTTAAACTTTTACATTTATGTAATTAAAGTCCTTGGTATTTAGTTTAGTGTCCCAGAGTACTTTATAAATTAACTGAATGCTGGTGTACTTAAAATTTTAATCTTGTCACTCACTGTAATTGTATTTTTAGCCAAAGAATAAACAGACATGCATTCTACATGTAACTAAAACGTCTCACACTAACAACTCTTAATATAATGTATTAATGTATTCTGGAACTTTTACATTGACTGAGTGTAAAATTAGTTTTAGTTTGCTTTACTGGGAGTTTTCTATTTTAATGAAAGGATGTCAAGCTAAAGGAATAGGGATTCTGAACGTGTGAAAGGAGAAGAAAGCATGCAACAAATGAGGAATGACCACATAGGGCTGTTGAACAGATTTGCTGTCCGAGGGGATCAAAAGGTTATGGAGGCAGCTGGTGGACAGCCCACACCTGCCATCAACGTGCTTGTAGTGAAATCGCTTCTACTATTGTCATTAATGTTTGAGGAAACGATTATTGTAGCAACTTATAGCATAAAGCATTGTTTTAGAAACTTAAAACCTATTTCTAGGACGGGCGTCTTCTTAAACACTAAAGTAGGTAAAATATAAAGCAATATAGCTGGTAAACACACCATTCATCAGATATCTTCTTATAATTTAATCATCCTGAGCATTTAAAAATGTGATAATTGCTTAAGCAATATTAGCAGCTCCTAACTTATGACTGAGCTTAGTCTGAGAGTTCGTGTCTTAGATGTTTGTCTGAAACTCAGAAAATGGTTTTACTTGACATCTATTAATCTCATTCTGAGTGGATGGACTGTGATGGCCCTTCATTTTAGAGATCTGGAGTCTGAGCTTTCACAGTGGGTAGTAACTTCCTCTGACTGCATAGTCAGCAAGAGATTGAGCTGGGACTAAGATGACAACTGAAGTCAACTGGTCGTATTGACTGGGATCTTCTGGAATTTTATTTAGGCACATTATGCAATAAAAATCTTTTGTAAGTTTGTCTGAGAGCCTGAGGAAAGCAATGGGCCAGAAGCCAGTTTTTTGTAGGAGGAGAAACTTTTTGTAGAGCATCCAGCACAGTATGTAATACATGTAGCGAATGTGGCTGCTGTCCGCTTTCCTTCCCTATAATGGTTTCTATGGTTTTGTTTTCTTGATTGTCAGTACCTCAGAATTCACTTTAATTTATGTTGCCCAGGGATTCTGGCAGTAGACCAGAAATCACTGGGGAGGAAAAAGGAGCAATAGCCTGCTTTAACTGAAAAGCAATTCACAAATTTTCATAAATACCAAGTCCTAATTGAGTGATATGCGAATTTTGCTCCAGTTCAAAGAACTCTGTCCTTGAACCAGTTAGGAAGCATTGTTTTATCCTTACAAATGCAGTCGGTATGTAAACTTTTGATGCTTGATTTCTGATAGAAAATTTGAGGATAAATGCATTGTGATTCTTACTCTAATGATAACAAGGACTGGCATTATAAATACTGAATACGTTCTTGTGATAGTGACTTACGTAAATATTGTAAATATTTTCTGAGTTATCACTCTTTAGCATGTACTTGTAATCACTTTTATGTTCCAAAATACTTAAAAAATTCTACTGATTTTTCTTACTAAGGAAGGATTAACGTTATTTTGTGAAACTATTGTATTACAATTTGGATGAAGATAAAATGTTTTAAGTTGTCTCAGATTTATTTTGAAGTGAAGATATTTTGCAGAACCCAATTTTATATATTTCTTATTTGTGACATTCTACATGTAGCATTTTGATAATTGACTTTTTTATGAGGTCAAGCACCTGCTAGTTTATGAAATATACCCACACTTGCCCTTCATTCCAGGCAGTGACTACTCTGAGGTAAATGCTGATGGTTCCTGATTTCCTTTGGCCTGTGATGCAGAGTGACCTTATAGGGCACGAGGTCACAAGCTTAATTATTTCTCATACGTTGTATTCTGCTTGCTCACAGTGGCTCATCTCCTCCTTTAATTTTAGAAACATTAAACACATAAAAGTTACTACCATTATATAAATCAAAATCTGTTCTAAAGAGCGTGCTATTGTAATTTTATGCAGTTATGGCCGATGTAGTATTAATCTGCAAATTTATCATCTCAGATATTGATAGAAGGATGTGTAACACATCGTGTTTAATATGTATTGATGTCATCAGAAAGAACAATCCTTTGTTCTTATCGAGTCCCTGCCTTTTTAGCTTCCTTTTGTGTTAAGGTTACCAGGGTTAGGCTAGTCTTTTTATCCCCCTTGGAAACAGAATAGGATTTCTTTGTTCAATGAAAGACACTCCTAGTAAATGTTTTGGGTTTGACTTTCAACAAGCCACACTGTAGTACCTATTTTAACCTGGAATTGAAGTCACTTTTCTGATGATTATAAAGTAGTGGTCATTCTGAGCACAAATGTGGATGGACCAACAATATACAAGAAGGTAAGATGGAACTATATATATAGAGGTAGTGAAAAAATATATTGTAGCTGGTAAAAATAATTTAAATATTAGTATGTTCTTTAGTAGGCAGATATTTTCAGGGTTTGCTAGTGGGGAGAGGATGGGAGAAAGGATAGGGAGGGGGTTTGATAAATATGGTTTGAGTGAGCCCCTTACCCTCCCCCAGAGGCCTTAAACTACATAGCATTCCTTCTTTCTTTCTTTTTTATATATGCCTCAGTTATTTGGAACCCTCTAACAGTCTTCTTAGGAATGATTTTCTAGATAACTGAGAGTTTAAAAATCACTAGATGCTGAGACTTAAAAAAATTTTTAACCTTTTTTGTTGAAATATTTAAAAATGTCTCGGGCTTTTTAAACATCTTCTCACTAGCCAGTAATTGTTGTTTTGGCCTGTGCTATAAAATTGCCACCATTTGCTTATTGAAGAGGGTGGACCTGTTTATCTGACAAGTATCCAGATTGATATGCCTCTTGCATTTCATATTTTCGTTTTTTTACATAATTTTCTTTCTTCCTCTTTGTATTGTCTAGTAATTGTTACCACTTTTTGCTATTGGGCTGTTTTGTCTCATTCCTAGTAGCTTCTGCCCTGATTTCTAATTTACTGTTTCCAGTGTTCTGGGAGTGTGAAGCCGGGTAACCAAACTTATTTGAGTTAAATATAAAATAAGAGTAAATTGGCTAAGAATAAGGGGTCTCTGAGGAAAAAAATTCCCTAAGCCCTAGTGTAAGCACTTTGTGGTGTCCCTATTGGCTCCTTATAATTTGCTTACTTGACTACTTTCTCCAGTCTTTTGTTGCATTCTGGGTGTATCTATCTTTTGGGGAAAAATATTCTAATTAAAATTGGGGAAAGAAAGGGAAAATCCTTTGGTTGCTCAGGAAGAACTGATGATTCTAAAATACTCCCTTTGTAATTAATGCTTATTTTGTGAATCAGCTGAAATTAAGGGATGAGGCTTCCTCAAAACTGTTTGTAAGTCTTATAGTGTTCACAAAGCCAGTTGGAAATGATTGTGTGTTGTGATTAGAAGGGAACGTATTAAATTATGACTAAGTTATCTACATAAAAAGTACTTCATGTTCTGTGGGAATTTGTGTCAAGACAAACTATATTATGCAAAGCACACTGTATCTGTATTATATCTCTTTGCAGTGTTTCATTGGGACCTAAGGGATTTGTTCCTCTTTTTTTCTTCCTGAGTGTCAGAGCTATTGAGCTTAATTTTAAGCACTCTAGACTGATCATGTATTTAACAGCATTAAACTGTTCTAGTTATCTATATTTGGCTACTAAGCTAATGGAATGACAATGGAATTTCTTCTTAATCGGTCAGAACTATCTAAAGGAAAATCCTTTAGTTCCATGTGACTTGAGTTCTTTGAGGTGATATTTAATATTCTTGTAATTTTCCTTCTATCTTTCTACAATTCTTGGAAATTAGCGTAGTAAAGTAGTAAATTAAAAATGAAAGCTTTATTGGATCAAGTGGTTATTTAGACTTTAATTCTAAGTGATAAACAGAGAACTCGATTATCAAGTATGCTGTGGGCCAGGAACTCCACAGGATTAAGAGACTTGGTGCTGTCAGGGAAGCCCTCTGTGTAAGGTACTGTAGCAAGATGGATGACAGTCTGGTTTCAGGGTATCGTTAGGAGCCCGTGACCATTGTCCACCTTGTGGAACAAAGCAAGGAGTGGAGCATAAGGAAAGTCCACAACTTGTTCCTCGTGTAACAGTGAGGAATTGGGGGGATTCCATCAAGTGTGGGACTCCTTGCCTGCTGCTTTTCCTCTCATTCCACTTAGGGAATACTGATTATCAATTGGCCCGTGTGGAAAAGCTTCTGGAGCTGAAAGGATGTGAAATAATTTTAGTTATTTTCTCATGCCCACTTCTTTTTTGCTTTCACAAGTCTCTCTATCTCCCTCCCTTCAGTGCAGAAATTTGTTACCTCTCCTAGAGTTGTAGTTGGTGGCAAAGCCTCCAGGAGGCATGGCTGTCTTTCTTTGAAGTGTTTGTACACTTACCACCTGCTCCAAGAAGTTGAAGGTGCTTAAGCCTATGAAGACTACTTTATAAAAGAAAAACTCCTTCAACCTGTGAGACATTGTTTTAAAAAAAATGGTGTTCAAATTGAAATGCCTGGTATACCTTTAACTGAGGTTCTAGTGGCCTCTGCTATAATAAATGACCTAATATTAGTTGCTGTGAAGAGTATGATATTGATTTGTGCCATTAGTCTCTTGCTGATTTGCTGAAGAACAAAAATTTATATTGCTAATGGAAATAAAGTACTTGACAAAACACTGCACACGAGTACCGGAACATGCCTTTGTAATAGAACAAGTGTCTAGTAAGCTTTTAAATATAAATTTTCTTTATTCTATACAGATTATTCCAGTACAGATACTCAGAGTCCTATTCAACTTGCTTCTACAGAGCAAAAAGCTGAGTTGATCATCTTGTGATGTTTTAAATCTTAGACACTTTAATATGCATGCACGAATCCAATTTTGATTGGATTGTGAGACATTTATAATTTTATACCATATTTCTAATTTTATTATCTCTTTTTATTGACTGGATATTATATGTAATTCCATTATTTTAATATTTTAATTTGAAGCCATGTCATGATCTGCATGTGACAGAATAGATCTTATAGTTTGGAAGGAAAACAGTAAAGTTATTGCAAGAAAATTATATTAAACTATTTTACCTGTAATATTTTGATTATATTAGCTAATGGTAGATTTTGTTCTAGTGTTGTTTATAAGTTCTGGAATTAAATTGCTCGAAGTATACTAAAATATCTTTGCCTGATGCATTCCCCCAACCCTGCTTTTTTTGGGAAGTATGGTATTTTATATTTTGTTTTTCCTTAGTAATAGTGTCCTAATGATTTATTACATCTACTATCTATTTCTATTAAGCAGATTTTGATTCAAATAAGTATTTCAAATGTTTTAATATTTATAAATGGTTTTATTGTGCATGACATTTGCAGACTTGGTAAATATTTTAGCACCTCTAGTACACAACAAACATACAGAAAAAAATTTGTTTTATTGGTTTGAGCACCCAAATTGACCTCAGCAAGATTGAGATTGATCTGGTTTCTTTCAGCTTGTTAAATGCCAGTCCAGTCATCTATAACAGTACTTAGTATTTTTGTAATTTTTCTGTACATATTTTCTGTTTGTTCTATAGAACTTACCCATCACTTGAAAAGATTTTCCTTGCTTGATTTAGAGGTGAAAATAGCCACAACCAACTATTTTGTTGCTTGTTGTTTTTAAAAATTGTTTCTATGGTTAATGTCAGCACTATAATAACAGTTCTTTTTTATAATCCTTATGAAAGGACTTTACATTTTACTAGGAAAAGATGATGAGACTTATATTTGAAATGTGTGCTTGGACTAGGAACACTCAGCTTTGGAGACTAGAGATGGAAGAGGAGGGATGGTTCTTAATACATGAATATTCCTGCTGATTTTAAGACATAGTAAATTACATCCCTCTAATAATTAAACATTATTAAACAAGTTCTGGCATAGCTTGTGGGTACAAAGACATAAATTAGCTTATTTTTGAGATACTTTTCTATCTGAGGCATGAAATGAAGAAGGCTTTTTCTTTACTCTCTAGCATGTCTTACTCAGGTTTTGTTTTATTTTGGTTTTTGTTTGCTTGTTTTTCCCTAAAGCAAGGATCAGCCTTCAAAATAATCTCCAAGTCGGAGAAAGTAAACTAGAAATCTCCGAATTCTGAGTGATGGATAGAGGATTGGGCATTTGTAGTCTTCAAGTGTCATGGTACTTTTCGTAAAATATTTATGTAGAATTTAAAGTGACCACATAATCTCAGATGTGACTTATTTTAAGGTGTGATCAGAATTCTGAGACCATCCCAAGCTTTTCCTGTACAGAAGTTGGATGGGCACTTGGGGCCAGAAGCCTTTCGCATTTCATTTCTTCACTGCCCACTGTTGTGGAGAAGAGATTTGATCGTAGTGATTCTCAAAAGGAGGGGCAAGAGGCAGGAGGGATGAGTTTCAAAAGGTGATTATCCTAAGCATTGCTCCCTCCCCAACCAAGGATC
This sequence comes from Ceratotherium simum simum, assembly GCF_057802395.1. Lineage (NCBI taxonomy): Eukaryota > Metazoa > Chordata > Mammalia > Perissodactyla > Rhinocerotidae > Ceratotherium > Ceratotherium simum. The sequence continues at coordinate 44,838,910 of NC_141913.1, forward strand.
TGTATTATTTCATTTCAGTTTACCAGTCAGATGACAACAATTAGGGAGAAAAATTCACTAGAAATGAATAGTTAAATTACTGTGCTTAATATCCCTGGGAATAGTTTGTCTCTGTGTGGTTGTACTAGCAATTTGATACACATTTAGTTTCATTTGTTTCATTTTTCTTATAATTTTTGTTTATTTTTTTACTTTCAATTTTTAGACTGACTTTTTTTAAAATGTATTTTTTATACTAGTATAAAACATTTCATGATTCCAAAGTCAAACAGCAAAACAAAGTATACCCAGAGAAGTTTAGCTTCAATCCTTCCCTGTGCCCTTTACCCTATTTCCTTTCTCTCTGCAGATAATCATTTCTTATTAGTTTAGGAGTTTTTCTCCTGACCCCCATTTTTTAAATTTTTAATTGTGATAAAATAGATATAACATAAATTTACCATCTTAACCATTTCTAAGTGTACAGTTTATTAGTGTTAGTGTATTCACATTGTTGTGCAACCAATCTCCAGAACTTTTTCATCTTGTGAAAGTGAAACGCTGTACCCATCATACACACCCCTCCCCAGCCCCTGGCAACCACCATTCTACTTTCTGTTTCTATGAATTCAGCTACTCTTCATACATCATACAAGTGAAATCATACAGTATTTGTGACTGTCTTATTTCAGTTAGCATAGTGTCCTCAAGGTTCAACTATGTTGTAGCATGTGTCAGAATTTCCTTCCTCTTTAAGGCTGAAAAATATTCCATTATATGTATATACCACATTTTGTTTATCCATTTGTCTGTCAATGGACACTTAGATTGCTTCTACCTTTCTGCAAATAATGCTGCTGTGAGCATGAGTGTACAGATGACCTCTCTTTAACACCCTGCTCTCATTCTTTTGGATATATACCCAGAAATGGAAATCCTAGATCATATAGTAATTCTATTTTTAATTTTTTGAGAAACTGCCATGCTGTTTTCCACAGCAGCTGCACCATTTTACATTCCCATGACAGTGCACAAATGTTTCAATTTCTCTACATCCTCACCAACACTTGTCGTTTTCTGTGTTTTTGTTGATAGCAGCCATCTTGATAGATGTGAAGTAATATTTCATTGTGGTTTTGATTTGCATTTCCCTAATGATTAGTGATACTGATGACCATCTTTTCATATGCTTGTTGACCAGTTGTATATTTTCTTTGGAGAAATGTCTATTTAAGTCCTTTGTCCATTTTTTAATTGGATTATTTGGGTTTTTGTTATTGAGTTGTAGGAGTTCTTTGTATATTCTGGATATACTTATCAGGTATATGGTTTATAAATATTTTCTCCCATTCTGTAAGTTGCCTTTTCACTCTGTTGATTGTGTCCTTTGATACATAGAAGTTTTTAGTTTTGAAATAGTCCAATTTATCTATTTTTACTTTTGCAGCCTATGCTTTGGTGTCATATTTAAGAAATTATTGCGAAATCCAGTGTCACGAAGCTTCCCCCCGCCCCTTTGTGTTTTAGAGTTTTAGGTCTTATATTTAGGTCTTTGAACCATTTTGAGCTAATTTTTGTAGATGTTTTAAAGTAAGGGTCAGCTTTATTCTTTTGCATGTAGATATCCAGTTTTCCTAGCAGCATTTACTGAAAGACTGTTCTTTCTCCTGCTCTGTTTTTTAACATAAGGAAATACATATATTTATTTATATACTCCCTTTCCTAAATGGTAACATACTAATGCCTATCTTTACCTAGCTTTTCTCACTTAACAACATATCCTGGAGTTACGTACTGTAGACTTCTTCCCCCCTTTTTTATTGATTGTGTGGTATTCCATTTTGTGGGTGGACCGTGTTTTATTCAACAAGTTTCCTATTGATGGGCAGTGGGGTTGGTTCCAGTTTTTGATATTATGGATAGGGCTGCGGTGGATAGAGTTGTGCATGTGTCTTTTCATTTTTTGGTAGTGTATCTTGGATTCCAAGAGATGGGATTGCTGAGTCCAAGGACAAATGTATGTCGAATTTTGTTAGATGTTGTCGAGTTCTTTGTCATAGGGGTTGTACCATTTTGCATTCTCAGCAGCAATATATGTGAGGGCCTGTTTCTCTACCTTGTTTCCCATAGAGTATATTGTCATGCTTTTGGAACTTTGTGACTCTGATAGGTAACAAATGAAATGTGAGTATTATTTTGTATTTTTCTTGTTAGGAATGAATTTAGCTTCTTTTCATATAAGTATCTTTTGTATTTCTTTTAAGGTAACAGTTCGTATCTCTGGCCCACTTTTATATGGGGTTATTTGATTAAACCTTTATTTATGAGATAAAGTTCAAATATTTCCTGGTTTGTTACTTTGTTTTTACTTTGCTTGTGTTGCTTTTTACCTCATAACCCAGTTTATTGACCCTTTCTCTGTTTCAGAATTTTGTGTCAAAATTATAGGAGTTTTCCTTACTATAGGAATTCCCCAAAATTTCTTCTAATACTTGTATCATTTCTATTTTTTTTTTCCTTACATGCCAATTGGAATTGATCCTGCTTAATGGTGTGAAGAATGGATATTATCTTTTTCCATATGGCTATCTGGTTATCTCCAAAGCATTTACTATACACTAAGTTTCTATATGTAGTTTTGTCTATTTTCTATTTTGTTCCATTGGCCTGTAGCTATTTCATATTTTAATATTTAGTAATCATGGCCCAAGACCTTCTTTTTGAGGGTTCTCCTGGCTATTCTTGCTTGCTTGTTTTTCCAAATGAACTTTATAATCAAATTGTGATGGCATTTTTATTAGGATTCCATTTAATTTATAAATGAACTTAGGAAGAACTGATATCTTTGTAACATTGAATTCCTATCCAAAAATATAGTATGTCTTTTCATTTGTCCAAGTCTACTTTTTTATCGTTCAGGAGATTTAAAATTTTCCTCATATAGTTTTGGACATTGTTAAGTTGTTGCTTAGGTAGTTAGTTTTATTGTTCTTCCGTTACACCCTTTAATTGGATTTTGTTTTTATGTATGAATGCTCTTGACTTTTGTTAGTTATATGACCCGATACCATTATAAAATTTTCTTACCCATTATATAAGTTTTTCCATTGATTCTTTGGGGTTTTTCAGATATACATACTCATATCATTTGGAAATAGAGGCAATCTTACCTCTTCTTTTTGAATTACCATGCCTCTGACTGCTTTCTTCTATACAATTGTATTATCTAATACCTCCAACACGGTATTAAATAAGAACTATGAATATAACTAAGATTTTATTATGTAATATTAGGATATGAGTTTCTGTGTTTTGAAGGTAAAATTTTTTAGTTTGAAATTAAAACTACCATTTGGCTAACTCATTGAATATGAATCATACGGATTATAGGGTGTATTATATATCAGTGTAATTTATATGTGGATATAATCTGTCATCCACAGTTCTCTTGGTTGGTGGAATTTGTAGGTCACCTATACACATCCACCTATACACAGGTACCACTGGAAGTGGTGTCTCTTCCTCAGACTACTCAGGGACTTCACTGGGAGAATATCTTTCTTTTCCATCTCTACTTGAAGATTTCTTTATTACCTCACCACCTCCCCTCTGCCACCCCCAGCCTCCGCCACACACACACACGCACACACACGCACACACACACACACACATACACTTAGCTGGTCTCATGACTTTGGGGAAGTAAATCTGGTTATTTTTCATTGAAAAATGGAATGCCTTGGGGCCGGCCTGGTGGCATAGCGGTGAAGTGCATGCGTTCCGCTTCAGCGGCCCGGGGTTCGCAGGTTCAGATCCTGGGCGTGCACTGATGTACCACTTGTCAAACCATGCCGTGGTGGTGTCCCATATAAAGTAGAGGAAGATGGGCACAGGTGTTAGCCCAGGGCCAGTCTTCCTCGGCAAAAAAAAAAAAAAAAAAAAAGAGGAGGATTGGCATTGGATGTTAGCTCAGGGCTGATCTTCCTCACCACAAATAAAAAAAAATGAAGTACCTTGAACTACAGATATATATCTACTGATTATGTGTGTTTATTCAAGACTACTGATTTTAAACTCACTTTTTTCTTTAGAAAATTCAACAAAGACTCAGCTGGTGTAGTGGGAGTTCTACATTGGCCATATGGTGGGATTTTACTTTGAAATATGCTAATGTTTCTAAAATTTAAACTTCCGTTAAAATAATAGCATTTTACTACTAAAATGAGCTACAATTTTCTAATTTGTCCTCTATCATCAAATTTTCAGGAGGATAGCTTTGTTTCAGTAATTATGTTGCCTAGTACAAAAGAAGAAAAAAATTGAATACCTACTAAATTTATGCAATGTGGTAGGTTCTTTTTACATTTTCTTTAATTTTATTAGATTAAAATGTGCTAATGAATGATCTAGAAGGAAATGCATGGAATGTAAAGAAATTAAAAGGAAAAGTAAAAAATCAAGATCATCCCCAAAATTTCTACTAAAGTTATTTAAGTAATTTGCAGTGTTTTGTGTTTTTTTGTTTTTTTAATTGTAGAAAGAGGAAAGAAATTAAACTGCAGCTGCACTCCCAAGGTTTGAAGACTCTTCTCTTTGCTTGAACCTTAATAGTGGAATCTCATATGGAGAAGAAAAAATCATCCTCTAGTAGTTTATTGGAGATAAATGGAGAATTTAGGGATTCATTCTCTGATTGGTGATTAATGAGTCCCACACAGTTTTAAAAATATAATTTTCATAAAACAGATATAAAGAGGATACTCTAGGGAAAGGAGAAGAAGCAATTAATTCTGACTGAAGACTAAATTCATTAAAATGTTCCAATTTCAAATTTCTTTACCAGCTTGGTGATCATTCTCAGAGTACTATATCTCTTTCTTAGAGTAATAGACTTCCCCCATTCTCAAAGAAACAACTCTATCTTGTGGTTTCATCAGAATAAACTTTTATTAATCTGTCTAAAAGTATGCCAGCTAAAATGTAAGGCAACGTTCAGTCATTTGACTAGATTGTGTTGTGCATGTGCTCAGAGTGTGGCATTGTTCTAGATGCTGGGTATTTTAAAAAAATGAGATCCCGTTTAATTCAGTGTTCTCCATCTCCACTTGGATGTTTATAGGCCCGTCAAACCTATCATCTTGACCTATAAATTTTCTTTTTTCTCTTTTTTTCTACCACTTTCTGGCACCGCCATCACTTTTATTATATATATGTCCTAGGGAAATATACACTAATTTTGAAAATGTTTCTGTAATCTATTATGTGATGATTGATGAAAATTATCGTCTTTGATCCATAAGTAAAGAGCATTTGAAAAGAATGTAAAAGCCAAACTGATAACGTGGATATACACCTATTTATGCTGAAAGAATTAAACATATTTTTAAGATGTGCTTAAAGATGTGAAACACTCCAAGGGAAATTAACGGTGGGAGTGGAGTGGTTGCAAAATCAGATGTCATGGATTCTCATGACGCCAAGTGGATCGGAGTCATTTATTTAACCTCTTTAAAGCGTAGTTCTTTATTGTTGGCATTCTCTGTAGGAGTAGTTGATTTACTTTTGTTCATCTTCTCAAGTTTCTTTAATGATAGTTTATTTTTAGTGATTCTGTACTTCCTTTCCTGGTGCTTCCCAACTCTGCAGCACCCTCCCCCCCCCCACCAGACTAAAGTAAAAAATTTCTAATCTAATAGTGGCTACCTAATTTAAAAATATATTTTAACTTTTGTTTTTATTTGTGGGCTTGGGTTAAAAAATGAAAGTTTATTTTCTCTTCACATTGTAATTTCTCCACTATCTTGGTAGTCATCTGACACATTTTTCATTCTTTTTATAGCTTTGTTTGCAAGTTAATTCTTTAAAACCTCTGCCAGAGGCAGTGATTGGTACTCCCTTAGTTAATGCAACTTTCCATCTTCCTCTAAATCATTGGTTAGATATGAATAGTTTTTAAAATGAATTGTGAGATTTAATCAGTGTAATGTAGTGGAATAATGATGTGCTTCTATGGATGCATTATGCTCATTACAGTGTATGAATGTTCATGTCTTCAGTACTTTGATGCCATTTTGTCATGTTTTCAGGCTGAAGTAAATATATTTCATATACCTGCTTACTTGGTTTTCTTTGAAGTTTACCATTTCTTTATTTATATTCCTTGTATGAATATATATTTACATTTTGAGATATAATTTGTGTTTCATTGTGATAATGAAGCCACACAATTTTATAAAACTAAATAATACGTAGTAAGTACTGCATTGAGATCTTCTTGGGGCCAAGGCCCAGGACCTCATTTTTGGTCCCCAAATGACCCAGCACCAAGCCCTTAGCAGACATGTGACTGAGGAATAGACCTTTTATAATGCCAGTTTGTTGCTCAAATTATCCCAGCATTGGCCATAGGGAGCTCTTTTAAGTTGACTCCAGTGTCATTTTGATATGATCTCATCTTTTTTTTAAAACTCTCTCTTATTTTCTGCCATAGAACCTCCTCCTTACTCATCTTGTATTTACCTGCCCCAGTCCTAGAATCAGCCATTTCTCCAAGTGTGCCTTGATTACCTTTAATGGAGATATTAGAAACTAAGATTTGGGTGCTGGGTGTGCTTGTTTTACTGGGATTTCACTGCTTCTAGGTGCTCTCACTGGACAGAACTGGGAAATATACATGTGCATACTAACCCATGTATACCCACATATCTATAATTATTTCTGTATCTGTCTATTAAAATGATAGGAATTCATACTGATCTGTTTTTTTTTTTTTTTTTTTTGTGAGGAAGGTCAGCCCTGAGCTAATATCCGTGGTAATCCTCCTCTTTTTGCTGAGGAAGACCGGCTCTGAACTAACATCTATTGCCAATCCTCCTCCTTTTTTTCTTTTCCCAAAGCCCCAGTAGATAGTTGTATGTCATAGTTGCACATCCTTCTAGTTACCGTATGTGGGACGCGGCCTCAGCATGGCTGGAGATGCGGTGCATCGGTGCGCGCCCAAGATCCGAACCCCGGGCCGCTAGTGGTGGAGCGCACGCACTTAACCGCTAAGCCACGGGGCCAGCCCCATACTGATCTGTTTTAATGTACCACCATAGGGCTCAATCTAGTCTTCCCCTTCTGCTTATTTGTAGTTTCTTTCTCTTGAGTGTGGGAAACTTGACTCATTATTTACAATAGAGTTAATTGTTTTTTCAACCCTAGTAGACATAAAAAATAATTTAGAATTGCTAAGCCATACCTCTGTGAATAACCAATTTACCAACTAGAGTACAGTATCTGTGTACAGTTCTTTTTGTCTTTAGCTTTACAGTAAGCAGTGTTTTGGCCCATTTTCCAAAATTACTTAAGTCAACTCCTTTTCTCTTTGCACCCTTCAGTGAGGTTATGTCATACGTTTATAATGTGTGTTCATTTGTCACGGTCTGCAGTTCATCCTGGGTTCCCTGGAATTCTGGTTAGTTCATCATTTTTTTATTTGCATGCAGTAAAATTTACTTTTTAGGTTTATAGGTCTTTAGATTTTGACAAATGAATAAAGTCAGGTATCTACCATCACAGTACCACACAGAACATTTTTAACACCTTGGAAGTTTCCTTTTGTAGCTCCTTTGTAATCAGTACCCCCGCACCAATCCTTGGTGCGACCGCTGATCTGTTTTCCATCCTCATGGTTTTGCCTTTTCCAAAATTCTATATAAATCCTATATAAAATTCTATATAATGAATCATACAACATGTAGCCTTTTGGATTTGGTTTCTTTCACTTAACAAAATATATTTAAGATTCATCCATATTGTTGCATGAGTCAATAGTTCATTCCTTTTTATTGCTAAATAGTGTTCTGTTATATGGCTATACCATTTACCTGTTTAAGGACATTTGGATTGTTTCTAGGTTTTGGTGGTTATGAATAAGCTGCAGTAACTATTCATGTTTAGGATTTTGCATGAACATGAGATTTTAATACACTTGGGCAAATACCTAGGATTGGAATTGCTGAGTCATATGGTAAGTGAGTGTAATTATTAAAAAAAATCTACCAAACTGTTTTCCAAAGTAACTGTAACATTTTACATTCCTACTAGTGATGGATAATATTTCCTGTGGCTCTGTATCTTTACCAGCATTTAATATTGTTAGTTGTTTTTTTTTTTTTTTTAATTTTAGGCATTCTAAGACGTGTGTAGTGATATCTCACTGTAATTTTAGTTTGCATTTCCCTAATGGCTAATGATGTCGAGCATGTTTTCACATGATTATCTGCCATCCATATATCCTCTTTGGTGAAATGTCTGTTTAGGTCTTTTGCCTAGCTTTTTTCCTATTGGATTTCTTGTTTCTTATTGTTGGGTCTTGACTTCTATTTCATACATTCTAGGTGTAAGTCCTTTAACAGATACGTAATTTTCAAATATTTTCTTTCAATTTGTGGCCTGCGTTTTATTCTCTTAACAGTGGCATTTACAGAACAGAAGTTTTTAATTTTGATAAAGTCCAATTTATCAGTTTTTTCTTTCATGACTCATAGTCTTGTTGTATCTGAAAATTCATCGGCAAACCCAAGGTCATGAAGATTTTCTCCTATGTTTTCTTCTAGAAGTGTTACAGCTTTACATTTATCTTATGACTTAGTCTTTCCATTCATTTCTATTTATAAGTAGCATTCTTGCTTGTTTCATTCTTTTTAACATATAGTATATTTTTTAAAAGGTCCTTAACTTACTATCTATACTTAACACATTTTATGAGTTTTGCCTATAACCTCACAAGCAACTTGTTTATGTACTGTCTATACTTAACACTTCATGTGGGTTTCATCCATCTGAATGTTTTCTTGTTATTTATAGAACTTAATGTTCTCAAGTTATGAGTCAGAGCACATCACAATGTTTATCTAAGTTATTACGGTGAGAAACTGTTGGAATATCACAAATGCCTTATAGTGTGATCCTCTAGCATATTGCTGCCTATTAAATATGTCATCTACTAGGATAGTATTAAAACAAGATTCCTGTATCTTTATTTTCAAATCAATTATTCATTGTGTGTTAAGAGATTAAGAGGTCAAAAGCTTTCCTACTTCTGTGAGTGTGTTTAGATATTTGAAAATAACATAATTGACAGTAACATAAGTAATCATAAGATAAATTGGTTCTTTGAAATGTAAATATTTGTTCTAAGTGTTTTTGGCTTCAGGTGGCTTATAGATAAACAGATGTCATAAAATGTCTAGAAATGTAGTGCTAAAAGGAGAGAAGCGATGCTTAATAGAAATTTTTAAAAAGACAAATAAATGGGTTCATCAAATAGAAAAAAAGTTGAATATTGAATACTGAAGGTAGTCAAGTACTTCCAGAGAAAAAATAAATTAATAAAATAAGCCAAAATTAGTAATAACAAAAGCAATAGTAATAATTAATGATACTAATAATGCTATTTATTGAACAGTTACTACATCCCAGGTACTGTGCTAAACTATACCCCTTATATCCATCATTGAATTTAGTAGATAATGTATCACTGTCTTTTATCTTGTATTCATTGGGTTGTATATAAGGATAGAGGGCAGCTTGGCTGGGTTACCGGAGGTTACTGCTTTTCATTGGTTGCCTCTGGAACTGTCTGCTAGATTAGACCAACTCTCTGCCTTCAGAATTGTCTTCAAACAGCTGCTTCTGGCTCTGCACAAGCTGAATTCCTGGACTATTCTGATGATGAAAAAGAGAAGTTATGAGGTTATCTTTACTTATCCTAAAATCTCAAGTATTAAAGTTCTTGTTTACTGTCATTGCATAGCCACCAACCCTGGCCATCTTGTGGTTATATTTACCAGCTGTTGACCTGTTCTCTCCTTGTACCACACTGGAACCTTAAAGAATAAAAACATATTCTTTTCCTGCTACATATTTTCTGTTAACGCCTTGTTTCTCATTGCCTTTAGGGGTCTGACCTTAAATGTCCTTTTAGCCTCATTTTCGCCTTTTCTCACACTTCTTATGCTTCTGCTACCCAGTTCTATAGATACATCAGTGTCCTGTCTTCCTGGAACTTTCTTCACCTAGTGTCCTTCCGTGGTAAATTCTCATATATACTTCAAGACCCAACTCAAACATTTCCTTTCCATGAGGTTGTTTTTGGCATGTGTTCTCTTCCTCACCCCATCCCAAGCAGAGTTAATTGATTTTTCTTCAAATGGACACTGTATTTTCACTTGTTATGCACTTAGAAATCTGTATTTTTCACATGGCTATAAGTTTCTCTAGTGTAAAGTCCTTGAATTTTCCTCCTTCATTTTAATCCCCTTTGCCTGGCATAATCATCATTCAAAAAAAAGTTGGTGAATGATTCTTCCCTCCTTGTCCTTCCCTGTGTTCAGAGCCCCCTCCCCTTTCTGTATGTTTTAGGTGAAAACAACTTTGATTTTCTCTGTCTTTATTTTTAAAAAATCTAGATCAGTGGTTTTCAAACTTTTTTTTTAAAAGTGGTGTTCTCTCTTCAAATGAAAACTTCTATAAAATGTGTATGTGTCTGTGCACACACACACCCCCACATATAGAAAGGTAAAAATGGGGAGCTTAGAGGTCTCCCTTCTCCTTCTGGCACTTCTAGGGAACTCATAGGGCTCCAAGTAGTATGGTTTGAAAATCATTGGTCTTATTGCTACTTCTGTTTTTGAGTCCTTCCAAATCCTTCCAAATCATTCTTCACATCGTTTCAGGAGAGATCTTTCTAAAACACAGATCAAATTATTTCTCATGCTTAAATTTCTTTAATGAGTCCCTATGGCCTCACCTCACATGTGAGCATCTTGGGAGCTAAAGCTATGTCTTTTTCACCTTTGTGTCGCTCATACCTGATACAGGCTTGGTACATAGTAGCCTGGGTACTCCATGAGTGTTTAAGAAAATAAGGGAACTTTGCATGGTTACCCATCTTCATCATTCCGATGACTTTGCTTTACTTATTTGGCAATGCCAGCCTCTCTCTTATTCAGATCTCTCTCATCTTTCCGGCCCAGCTTAAATCTTAAGTTCCTTATTTTAAAGTTATCCTTAGCTTCAGCAGCCTTCATCAGTTTTTCCCTTTCTTTGATTTCTAAAGCAAGGTATTGTTATTATAAAGAATGACATAGTTAGTATACTGTATTTATTTAGTGCCCTGCTTTTGTTACCAGTTGGTGGTGTAACCTCTGCCTGGGTAATCCTACCAAAAAAATGAAAATTCATAAAGGGCTTCAAAGATACTTTCTTATCCATGAGAGTATACTTTGCCCAGTTCTGAGATACATTATTCTGCTTATAATTAGGATTTCTAAATCAGCTAGAGGTTATAATTTTAAGTGTATGCTTTAATACAGTTGTGTGTCAAGAAGGCAGATTTGCCTTTGTTTCTCAACACGTTGTATGTTGAACAATAAATCTTTGTTTTATTGTATCTTCTGAAACCAAAATTGGTGTTGAGTCAGCTCATAGCCTGCAAATCAAACAAATCTTTGAAAAAGTGCATACAATGAATTAAAAGTATTAGGTGTGATTTTTACTGTGGATCATTTTCAGGTTTTTGTTGGGAAAGAGGAATAATACGTAAACTTTATACTGTTACATTAGTATTCTGTGATACAGTACACTTCCTAACTGTGCTTTCTGTTCCTTGTATATTTTTCAGTAAATATGTTTCTTTTGTTGCTTTCGGAATTGTTTATAATTACATTTTATGTGAGAGCAGTTTTCTACAAAAAAAAAAAAAACAAAATGCTCATTAAGCAAAACTGCATTTCATTTCTTTAAAAATAACTATCAAAACTCATATTACTGAATTCTTCTTCAGGCTGAAGACATTTTGCTTACTTTTAGCTATATCTTTCATTTCTCTAGTTGCTTTGTGACCTTTAATAAAGTACTTGTTTTTCATCAATTGAAATGATCTCTATTTAGAATAAGGGTGAATACCCTCAACATTTCTTACAGGAGGACTTTTCTCTGAGACATTTATACTGTTGTATTTTATATTTTTGATGTTGTTGCAGAAGGAAAAGTGGATACTGTGTCTTTAATGGAAAGCAAAAGGTTATCTTTCTCTGGCCTTTGTGTGTATGTGCTGATGTGGATGTAGGCAGCCAGACAGGCAATGTGTGCAAAGAGACTAGGGAACTGGCTGCGGATCGATAGCAGTGGTGTGAAGTGAATTAATGTGAAGCAGGCCGTCTGTCTGTCATAAGGATTGCGGGGAGTGTGGGGCAGTGTGGTCAGTCACTGCAGAGATCTGCTTCCAATAAATTCAAGCCTCTGCCTGAAAATAAACTCTCGATGCACACATACTCCCCTCCTTATTGTTACATTTTACTTTATTCAAAGTAAATGTACATATCAAATTATTGCCTCTAGTGTACTTTAATTGGACCACTGGAAAACCACAATTGTGACAAACATGAAGTAAAAATACCTACTTTATTCTTTTAGATCCATTTTTCAATCTCAGTGGAAATCTATATTACTATGGGAATAAGAAATGTGATTTTTGGTAATATTTATAAATATTCTGGTATATATTTTTCTAAGTCTTAACAGTATTGTTTATCGCTTCTATCTAATTGTCAATAAAATGATAATGAATTCAAATGGTTTTATATTCCAATATTGGTTAAAGTGCTGTATTTTAAATGTTACTGTATTAAAATTTAATATTTAATCTTTGATTATTAAGTTAATCACATGACACTGAAGTCTTCTGAGTTCATATTATTTATCATTACTCAGATATTATTAGCCAGTAGGAAAAAAATGTTTTTAAAGGTAATTTACAGGCTTTTGAAAGACAAATTTTAGACAATATAATGTATCTGATTTTACTGGTGGGGTGAAGCAAATGCAGTTTTATTCCATTGATTTTGAAAACTGTATTTCCATATTTACATTCTAAAAATTGTTTTTCTAAAGTGGTTAAAAATATTGTGTGCAAACGCGGATGTTGTGTATATATAGATCTCTCACAGTGAATAGTGATCTAAGTATTTAGAAATCTAGATGGCGTGACAAGCTCGTAGTCGTCATCCCTGTCCTCTATTTCTCACTTCTGCTGCTAGCCACAGCCCTCCTCCGCCCTCTCACTGCCTCGTCCAGACTTACTCATACCTGTTTTCTGCTCCATTCCACTTTTCCCTTGTTTTCCTCCTGATTCACAGTGTAGAACCCATTTACGGACACCTGTTGTCTGGCATAATGTACATTCATTTTTTATTTTGTGAAATCTGGATTTGAGGGCTAACTGGTTTCTTTTAAGTATCTCATATCTTTCCATTAATTTTTTGTATCTCTTTTTTATTATATTTCTTTACTTTCTTTATCTCTTTATTGTACCTTTTTATTGTATCTCTTTCCCCAAGGCCATTTACTATTCCTTTCTGGTATATTTAAATAACATAATGTGTGTCATGGGCTTAAAGGTATTCAGTTCTATTCAAGACGTACTTATTGCACTTTTATGAGATGTTCATTACTGCCAAATATTTTGGAGATATGCAGAAAGTAAATAAGTCTTAGATTTTATGGTGTAGTTTGCCCAAATAAGCTCACTCACATTAAGTACATAAGAAAATGGCAAAGTACCACCATATAATAAATTGACAACATTTGTAATCTTGATTCTCAATATCTAAGAAACTGAAGCTTCCATGTGAGTATTTCCTAAGTGGACTTTTTTTCTTTTTCTTTTTCTTTTTTTTTTTTTTTTTTGGTGAGGAAGATTGGCCCTGAGCTGACATGCCTTGCCAATCTTCCTCTTTTTGCTGAGGAAGATTAGCCTAGAGCTAACAGCTATGCCTTTCTTCCTCTATTTTGTATATGGGATGCCGCCATAGCATGGCTTGATGAGCGGTGCATAGGTCCATGCCCAAGATTCAAACCTGGGAACCCCAGGCTGCCAAAGCAGAGCATGTAAACTTAACCACTATGCCACCAGGCCAGCCTCTGAATGGACTCTTTTTCATATTTCTCAGAAATATTTCATCATCTTATTTATAGTGGATAGTGATGAAGTGATTTTTATGCTTCAAAAAGTTTGGTTTTGTATACCAGGAAGAAAGTAAAATAATTTTTTCTAGTCTTTGTGTTTCATTGAAAATAGCATTGTATTCTGAAATAATCCTCAATTCTCTTTAGTGACAGGGATATAATACCTTCTATTGTATCCTTTTTTTTTTTTTAAGTCAGGTTTATTGAGGTATAATTTATATATAGTAAAATTCACCCTTTTTAGTGAATTTTACAATACTATGAGTTTTCAACAAATGTGTCATGTACCTACTCCCACAATCGTGATATAGATGATTTTAGTTATTCTTTTTTTTTTTTTGTATAATTTTATTTATTTATTTTGCCCCCAAAGCCCCAGTAGATAGTTGTATGTCATAGTTGCACATCCTTCTAGTTGCCGTGTGTGGGACGCGGCCTCAGCATGGCTGGAGAAGTGGTACGTCGGTGTGCGCCAGGGATCTGAACCCGGGCCGCCAGCATCGGAGTGCGTGCACTTAACCGCTAAGCCACGGGGCCGGCCCTAGTTATTCTAAGATATTTGCTCATACTGCTGTGTAGTCAGTTCTCTTACCACACCCCTAGCCTCTGGCACGGACTGACTTGATTTCTATCCTATAGTTTGCCTTTTACAGAATGTCTGCTGTAATGTCTGCCTATTATCATAAGTGGTAATATAACATGTAACCAAATACTGTGGAGATTAGAAATAGCTAAGTTATGGTTAAGAATTTTAAAAAATATTATTGTTCCTTGTGCAGATAATGATTACCGTGCTTAGAAGGATTGAAGGGGCGAGCCCCCTGGCTTAGCGGTTGAGTGCGCGCGCTCCGCTACTGGCAGCCGGGTTCGGATCCTGGGCGCGCATCAACGCACCGCTTCTCCGGCCATGCTGAGTCCTCGTTCCACATACAGCAACTAGGAGGATGTGCACCTATGACATACAACTATGTACTGGGGCTTTGGGGGGGAAAAGAAAAAGGAGGAAGATTGGCAATAGATGTTAGCTCAGAGCTGGTCTTCCTCGGCAAAAAGAGGAGGATTAGCATGGATGTTAGCTCAGGGCTGATCATCCTCTTCTTCTTCAAAAAAAAAGGATTGAGTAATGTTTTTGCTCATCTTGTACCATAACTGTATGATTCAAGAGTTCAAAAGGAAAAGCTTCTATCATTTCCTTAAATTGTTATAATTAATTTTAAATGATCTGTACCATTTGGATTTGAGAGTTGAGTGTAGTAATTTGGTCTTTCCATTCTCAGTATCTCTTAGCTTTATATCTTCCAACAAAGCTTAGGATTCTTAGGTATTTTGTTACCATCTCAGTGCCCAGTTTGACTGAAGTTAGGATATTTAACTAATCTTTAAAAAATGAAATATATATAATTTTGAAGTAACCAAATCAATCTTTTTTTATTGGTTGGTAACAAAAGAACCCAGAAATTTTGACTGTGAGGACTAACAGAATGAGTTACCCATACAGTCAAAATCAAGAATGTAGTTTAAGTTTTTTAAAAATTAAAAATGGAATATGCTTCCTGAAAGAAGAAAATATTCATGGCAAATTTTGTTTTCTTATTGCATAAATGTTCTTTGTGGCTCTTTTTCTCCCTTTTTCTTCAACTACACGGCAGAAAAGGTATCAGGAGAGTACTCAGAAGTAGCATGGATGCCATGGTTCATCTGGAATGTTAGAAGAGCAAACTTTTTTTTAACAGCTTTGTTGAGAAATAATGCACATGCCATTAAATTCACCTTTGAAAGTGTACAATGGTTTTTAGCAAATTCACAGAGTTGTACAACCATCACCGCAATCAATTTCAGAACATTTTCATCACCCCAGAAAGAAACTCTGTACCCATAGAATCACTCCCCATTTCCCCCAATCCTCCTAGCCCTAAGCAACCGTAGAGGTACTTTATGTCTCTGTAGATTTATCTATTTTGGACATTTCATATAAATGGAATCATACATGTGGTATTTTGTGACTGGCTTCTTTTACTTAGGACTTCCTTTCCTTGTATTGCTGATTAATATTCTGTAGGAGGAATATATCACAATTTACTTATCCATCAATAAATTGTGCTATATTTTACACATCAATTTGGATTGTTTACACTCTTTGGCTTTTATGAATAATGCTGCTGAAAACATTCGTATACGAGTCTGTGTGGACATATGTTTTCATTCTCTGGGAGTGGAATTACTGGGTCATATGATAACTCTCTGTTTAACCTTTTGAGGAATTGCCAGGCTGTTTACTGTTGAGTTTTGAGAGTTCCTTATATAGTTTAGGTACTAGATCCTTGCTGGTTGTGTGATTTGGGGATCTTTTCTCCCACTCTGTAGCTTGTTTTTTGTCCTCTTAATAGGGTCTTTTGCAGAGCAGTTTTTAATTTTGATGAAGTCCACTTTACCAAATTTTCCTTTTATGGATTGCGCTTTTGATGTCAATTCTAGCCTTAGATCTCAGAGATTTTCTCCTACTTTTTTTTCTAAAAGTTTTGTAATGTTATGTTCTACATTTAAGTCCATGATCCTTTTGAGTTAATTTTTTTGTGTGTGTGTGTATGAGGAAGATTGGCCCTGAGCTAACATCTGTTGCCAGTCCTCCTCTTTTTGCTTGAGGAAGATTGGCCCTGAGATAACATCTGTTGCTAATCCTCCTCTTTTTGCTTGAGGAAGATTAGCCCTGAGATAACATTTGTGCCCATCTTCCTCTATTTTGTATGTGAGATGCTGCCACAGCATGGCGTGATGAGCCGTGCGTCGGTCTGCGCCTGGGATTCAAACCTGCAAACCCTAGGCTGCCGAAGCAGAGCATGCAAATTTAACCACTATGTCACCACACTGGCCCCCTGACTTAATTTTTATATAAGGTGTGAGGCTTAGGTCAAGGTTGGTATTTTTGTCTGTAGATGTCCAGTTATAGCAGCCCATTTGTTGAAGAGACTATTTTTCCTCCATTGAATTCCTTTTGCACCTCTGTCAAAAATCAGTTGGGCATATTTGTGTGCATCTTTTCCTGAGATCTTTATTCTGTTCTATTAACCTAAAACCACATAGTTTTAATAAATTTTACTATTTAATAAGTCTTGAAATGGGGTAGACTGATTTTTGCTACCTTATTCTTTTTTTCCCCCCAAATTCTTTTAGCTGTTCTAATTCCTTTGTCTTTCCATATAATTCTAGAATAATTTTGTCTGTATCTACAAAACATCATGTTGGGGTTTTGATAGGAATTACATTAAACCTATATATCAGTTTGTGGAGAATTGGCATCTTTACTATGTTGAATCTTGCAATCCATGAATACAGTATGTCTCTACATTTCATTTATTTAGATCTTTGATTTTTTTCATCAGTGTTTTGTAGGTTTCAGCATACAAGTCCTGTATATGTGTTTTTAGGTTTACCTTTAAGTGTTTCTGTTTTTTGAACCGTTGTTAGTAGTTTTTTTTTAAGTGTCCACATGTTCATTGCTAGCATATAGAAATATAATTGATTTTTTAAGTGTTTTTTCTTATATTCTGCAGCCTTGCTGAACTCATTTATTAGTTCAGGTTTTTTGTAGATTCTTTTGGATTTTCCATATAGACAATCATTTTCTTCTTGAATAGGAACAATTTACCTCATCCATTCCAAACTATATATGTTTTCTTTTCTTGCTTTATTACACTAGGCTAGAACTTCTAACGCTATGTTAAATAAGAATGGTGAGTATGGACGTTTTTGGTTCATTCCTGATCATAGGAGGAAAGCATTCAGTCTTTCACCATTAGGTATAATAATGTTAGCTGTAGATATTTTAGTAGATGCTCTTTATTAAGGTGAAGTAATTCTCCTCTATTTCTGTTTTTCTCAATTTTTTTAAAATCATGAATTGATGTTAAATTTTGTCAAATGATTGATATGATCATATGATATTTTTCTTCTTTAGCCTGTTAATATTTGGATTGATTGATTTTCGAACATAGAACCAGACCCGCTCGCATCCCTGGAATAAAGCTAACTTGGCCATGACGTATAATTCTTCGTGTATGTTGCTGAATTCTATTTGCTTATATTTTATTAAGGATTTTTGAGACTGTATTCATGAGAGATATTGATCTGTAGTTTTCTTTTTTTCTGCCAAGAGATAGAAGATTTTATAGCCCTTTCTTTGTTTTGGAAAACATTGATCAAAGAACCAGTTTCAGCATAGCTACTTCTTGGTCTTTCAACCTTGGTTACTTTGAGATACACACCTTTGCTCTTTAAGCTGTATCCCAAAATATTGAATGCCTTCGGTTGACCAGTTACCTGGCACAGGACAAGAACTCCATGGAGGGCTTGACAGTATTTATACTCAGTGTTGTGTGATTCCATGATTTCTCATGGTTATGCTGTAATATTCTGTCTACCCTGCCCTGAGGAACTCAGTCCCTGGAAGGACTTGCTGGTAAAAGGATATTGGAGTTTGACGTCAGAAGACCTATGTGTCAATACTGGTTCCCAAATTTAGTAGCTGTGTTATGTTGAGCAGTTACCCAACCTCTCTGATTAAATGAGATAAATTTAAATGGATATGTAAACGTGTTACTACATAAATACTAGCTTTATTTTCATTAAATCCCTTAATTTTACAGGAAAGAAAAATACTGCTAATAAATGATTGTTACTATCTAAACTATTTCTTAATATCTTTTCCCTGTTTCTCTGATCATTTTCATAATTATCGTGTTAAAGAATGATAACTGAGAAATTTCAGAGATTTATATTTTGATTTAATAATATGAAATAATAATCTTTGATTTTATATTCAAGCAATAAATATTTAGGAATGTGGCATTTACCTTATCTCCTCCTCTTTTTGATTATTTTACTGGTAGCCATCTTTAAGTAATTAACTTATATTTTTATGGTAATCTCCCTTCTTTATTTTAAAATTTTATCTTGAAAACCCAACAACAAAAATGACACTATGAAGGGATAGCTTTGTCCTTTTGCATTCGTCAGGGACCATTGGTTTGGCGCTGTTCGTTTTTTTGTTGGAGCAATTCTGAACAAAGTGCTAGTTCTAAAATGGTGTGTTCTCTTCCTGCAATTTAAATCATTAGTCCTTAAAACGGCCTAATGGTAGGTCTAGTTATGGATCATTCTGATAGTTGACAACCAAGATTCTTCCTTTCTTGATGACTTTGGTAAACCTGAAGCAGCAAGGTGAAATTTTACGTAGAATTGTTTATGTCAACACCTGGGAAGAAAAGAAGTCCTTGAATATTTGTAGCTTTTGGTTTTTAAAATATTTTGATGGATACTATGTATGCAGTACTGAAGTACTTCTTTAGAAGATTGATTAGAAGGTTCAGTTCCTAAAGTAACTTCCAATGGTGAGATTTCTGTACACTGTGATTGAGAAATACCTGTTGATAACCATATGAAAAATCTTGAGGCACCCTACTATCCATTGCCAAGTTAGAAGTAATGTAGTAGATGCAAATTGACAACAAAATATATCATCAAGGCTGGAAAGATAGGTGTGTAAGGAATAGACATTTGTATGAACTGGCAAGTTCTCAGGTGATTTACAGAATGGAAGCTTTTGGCCCCCGATCTAGTTCACCTGTCTGCTCTCAGATTCTTTCAGTGTGATAGGTATCTGACTTCATATTTAATTCCTTCATAGACAGAGATATCGTACTCTTTTTGGGCAATGCATTTCAGGTCTCTTACCTAGACCCAGAGCACAAATCCCTCTTTTGTCTTCATCCTTCCTCCCAGTCCCTAAATTATAAGCAAACTAATACTAAAGAGAAGTAAACTTTTAAAATAGTCCTTGACTTTCTAGGGTTTTTTTTCTCTTTGTAACATAATTATGTCTAAATCAGCTGAAGTAACTGTAGCAAAAATGTTGAAAGGAATCAGGTAAAAATGTAATTCACTTCCTGCTTTTTCTGTTTTTCCCAGGTCTTGGTTAAAAGTCAATATAGTTTATACCCATGGAAATACATACATATAAAGAAAGCACACATGAATGTTTTTGTTCATTAATTTGTGTCTCTTCCTAATTTTGGTGAATATATTCTATTTTTTTTTAATGTATTGCATTTGCATCCAATAAGTAAATTAAAAAGCTTTAAGAATTTTGGTCCACCTTTCTTTTAGTTTTTCTAAACTAAACCTTGTGATTCTCATTTGTTCTAGCTGGGGTCGCAGCAGAAGCCACGCAGACTATCAGCACTGCTCCCGATGCTTTGGGGCCAGAAGCCAAAGTCCAGGAGGACGAGCATGACCTTGTAGATGATGACATCACGACTGGTAAGCAGAGACATCTTTAACGTAATCTGGAGGAGCTTTGTCCAATATTGGAAAATGCTTTTAGGTCATTTATAGTGGCACTAAATATGTTGATGGAAAAGATGAAAACTTATATTGATGGAGAGTGTTTAGTTTTATGAGAGACTCTTTAGTGTCCTTTTTGGTCTTGAAGTGGAAAGAAGCAGAACTGTTTATTGGGTCTAGGTTTGCTCGTTGTTGCTATAACAATGAACCTGCTAGGAGTGTGCTTGATTTTCTGGACACCTTCTAATTCAGAGGCTAGGATCATTACTAAAGCCTTGGAACATGCAGAAGAATCCACTTACTATGTTATGAAAGGTTTTGCAATTATAGGGTAAACTGAAGAATACTGAAGTTGTAATAGCAATATATGCAATATAAGCTACATAAGGAAACTTACAGATACTCTTTGTACCTAGACTATAGAAATGAATGCTGCTTTTTACAGTTATTTACATTGTCTGGGTATTGAACATTCTTATCTGTGTTATTTATCACATAACCAGACATAAAGTAAAATTTAGGAAAGCCGTTCATCACATGTTCAGCTTATCTTTTTGTAAACTTACATAGGTTTCAATTATTGGATCTCCAAATGAATTCAGCTCAATTTCTTTTAGTGCACAGAGAATGAAAACAACTTAGTATAATATTTTTATTGGTATTAAGAATGATAAACTTCTGTTTTTGGTGCAGATGGTTAATATGTAAAATCTGACCATATAAATCTATAATTATTGTGAAGCAACAAATATTAACTTAATAGTAATCAATAATTTGAAAAGAAGCATACCCAGAAAATATCAGTAAAATTTCCAACAAAAATTAAGGGGAGGAAAAAAAACTAAAGGGAAGTTTTTTCTTTTAAAGCTGTGTGTGGCAGGTTTTTTACTGTTACCACCTGAATGCCTTTAAAATTTTTTCACTAGGAAGAAGTTGAGGGAGCCTAACGATCTCCCTTGAAAATTTACAAAGCCTGTATTTAAAAACCTATACCCTTGTGCCACTGCTCCAAGTAAGTAGTTAACTAAGTTCAGGAGCATCTGGTTTTCAGCAAAAATGAGATGGTGGTGGTGGCTATTACTTGTTACTTTTTAATTCTTTTTAATGTATTAGTTCATTGATTAAAAAAAAAAATCCAACTTAAAAATAAGTATACATGATTCCAGAAATTTCTAACTTTTCTGAAAGTCATTTAGCACTTCACAATTGTGGAATTTGTTTCAGTAGCTACTAAAGGAAATTATTTCATTTGCAGATTTTTTTAAAATAATTCTTGCTTTATTCAGTTTTCATTGTTTTTCTTTAATAATGTTATAGATATGTTTTAATTCCTTATAAATTTTAAAGGCCTTCTAGTCTATAAAAAGAAGTGGTTTAATTCATAGAAGAAAAGAAGTTGCCTTTGCAATAGTAAAATAACTCAATTTGCATTCTAGAATAAAAGTTGAATTTTTGAGCACTCAAGTAAGCATTATTAAATCAGTACATTGAAATTTTGAATGACACACTACCAAAGTCATGAGACAGCCTTATAATGCATGACTGTTCTTATTTTATTGTTAAAAAAATCAAGAAGCTTAAAAATGAAAATATAGTTTGAAGGGTCAGTTAATGCTACATAAACTGTATCTTAATCTGTAAGAAGTTCAGTTAAACATATGTGACGAATGACTCTTATTAGTTGATTAATTCATTTCATGCCATGAGTACTACAGGCAAGAATGTTCAATATCCAAAGAATTTAAATAACTAAAAAAGGCTTCCTTAACATGTTGTCAAAGCAACTAGCATGCTGCAATCTGTAGATCGTTCAGGTTACCTTTAGATGGTGTGACTTGATTAAGATGTGGTATAGATTTTTGTGACGGTTTAGAAGAAAACCATATTTCTTTTTATTGACTGGAATCCTCTATAAATTGCATTATGAAAAATATGGTAGATGCATCAAGAGAAACCTGTTTCAAGCACAATAATCTTATTTTGGGATGGCCAGCATTGTACAGCATGAGTACTACAGAAGCCATTCACTTTGAAAAATAAAGGTTTTTTTCCGATTATTTAAAAGGAATTGCTCTGTTAATATCTCCTCATAAAATAAATAGAAATTATATCATGACAGAAATATTTGCCTATATCTTGAATGAATTGTTATTTGGAAGCTGTAGTTAGGCTAATAGGCATAGCTGTATCAATTTCTTTTTGTAGTAATCTGAGACTTAATTCTTCAATTAATTAAACTGACCAAGATAGCAATTAAAATGTGAAAGCATAATTTAGTGCTTTTGCTATAGGCACAGTAGTCATTTTTGAAATTTTTCTTTTGGGTGAGAATGAGCGAGGTATGGATGTTGTCTTCTGACAGCTGAGTCTGAGCCTAACAGTCTTTGTTAGGGTTTGCCTTGTAAAAGTAAAGAAGCATGGACAGAGCTGTAGAAGTGTTGGCTATGATCAATTGGAGCTAATTAAATTTATTTGAAATGAGGAATCTTAACTGGAAGAGGACAGCTGAAAAACTGGGAAGAAAAAATTGAGTCTTGATTGAGACAGTTTAAACCTTCAGCCTGTCTTTTAAAAAATATGCTGCAGCTTCTTTCTATATCTTTCTTTTTAAAGCTAATATCTATTGATCGGCTCTACAAAGTAATGCCAGTGTGCCTTGGTCAAAACACACACTCGGTTTTACTTAGCATTCTATCTTAAGATTCATCAAATATTTTCTTTTAACCAAATGTTTTAAATTACATATCAAAGCCATATTAGCCGTTTTCCCAGGTTAAATTTGTTTTTGTATAGAAAAAATATTAAAACCTATTCCACATATTTTTTTGATATCATACAGTATGCGTGGGAAATATACTTTCTTTTTCAAGGGAATTACTTTAAGTTTTGCAACATCGTATATTTAAAATCTGTTTTAACAACAATAATAGTATTTTCTTTAAAGTAAAAAGAATGGCATTGAGATTGTTTCTTGATTATTTATAATTTTAGTCACATGAATATTACTCTATATCTCTGTGTTTGCTTTTGTATGTATACTTCTATTTTTAGTATTGTAATTAAATGGTTCTATGGATATATAATCAATATTTTTAAATACTGTGTTCTTATTTCATTACAGTATTAATAGGTCATAATTATATTAATGGAGTAAATCTCACTAAAAACTGACTTACGTAGAAAAAATTTTAGATAAATCATAATCTGTTTGTTAAGGTAGCCTTTTTTTGATGACTTTCTTAATTATCTTTATGTAGTTTTCATCGTGGCAGAGGATGACATTCTGAGTGAGGATGAAGCTATACATCCCCTAAATGTTGCGTTTTAAAACAACCTCCACCTAATTGCAGTTAAAAAGAATTTTGTAAGGGTTTCATTCACAAACCTGCATACATCCCTTTAAGAAAGTCCCAGTATATTTCTGAGGGTCATACTGCAGTGTCCTGCCCCTTGTTCAACACAGCAGGGACACAAAGTGCCCATATAGCAGTGATAATGGGTCAAGAGTCACTGACATTGTCAAAAAGAGACAGCTTGATAGTAGATCAGCAGCACAGTTGACAGATTCAACTGCTTACAACAAAAGCAACAATGATATATGGATTCAGATAGGTGTATTGGCTGTATTTGTTGTATTTTTATAAAGTTTAAATTTAATTTGTAAAAAAGAAAAGAGAGAAATGCTATGGAAAAAAGAAAAATAGAGAAGGTTAAGAGCAATTGAAAGTAATATCCATTGACAATTTGCTATGTACCAAGTGCTTTACGCTTGACTCTTATGACATTTCTTTGAAGCAGATGCTAATATTTTTCTGGATATATAGATGAAGAAACAAGCTCAGAGTCACTTTTATAGGGTCACATACTTAACAAGTGATAGATCTGGGATTTAAAATGAGTCCTGCCTGACTCCAAAGCTTATGTGTGGTCTTAAGTACCACCCCACACTGCCTCACATTCTCAAACTCATTGAACTTTGGCATATTTTCATTTTCTTTTGAAATGTGAGATGATGTCACAGTTCACCTTTATTGCTTATGGTATCAGACATAAACCTGATCTTTACTGGCTATCTTATTACTTAAAATGCAAACTTGCTATTCTAAGTTTAGACCCAGAAAAAAAATTTTTAGAAAAAAAAAAATCACGTATTCTTTATTCTGTTTAAATTTGTTCTTTATTTAGGACTACTATGGTATAATACTGTAAATATAAGAAGTGGTCATTACTAAACAGCTATTTTATCATATATGTAAAATGAAATATTTAATCTTCTGTCTAGCTTTTTGAAGTCATCAATATAAAACTGACACCTTAACGTATATTCATAAACTAAAGTCAACATCTCTAGTATATTAAGATAGAGCTGAAAAGGACGTCTAGTCTGAGACTAATATTGATTTGTGCATTTTACCACTTACTAAAGGCCCTATTCATAGATGTTTATACATTTGTTTTGACTGAAAGATAGGAAATTCATCTTGTTAAAGTACAGATAAGTTGCAAAGAACAAAATTTGGGGCATTCTGTATTCAGAAATCAGAAGTACTTTCTAAGCATAGAGCCAGAGGCTTTGCAATAGTAAACTAGAATAAGACTTCTACATTGCACCCTTTCTCTTTCTCATTCTTTAGTTTATAATTAACAGTCTAAAAAATAGTCCTAGATCTATGTGACTTTTATTTGTTCTAAATTCTTATCACTGCCCTTGCTTTTGACTTCAGAATGTTAGCTACTACAACATATTATTAAGGTTTTGGGATAATTATAAATTACTAATGTTACGGTTTGTTTACCATGCAGTTTTCATGAAAACAGATGTTAAGAAAAATAAAAGTGTGGATTTTGTAGTTTTCTGAGTGAACTATCTCATTCCAAATAATTTACCTTTCTATACTTTTTTTTTTAATCTGGGGGAAGAAATTAAATTTTTTTGTTGTTTAAAGTGTTTAACATTCAGCTTTAGTTGTATGTTGATAGTATGTTAAGTAGAAAATTTCTAAATATGGTATTTGAAAGTTTCTGACACACATATTAAAATATAGCCAAAATTATACCTTTTAGTCATTCATTTTCTCGTCTAATATTTTCCTTCTGGGTGATTGACTTTCCCTTTTCTTTGGTTTTTAACTACCACTCACATGTTAATGACTATCAAATCTGTATCTCCAACTTAGGCTTTTCTTCTAAGTATTAGGTTAATATGTCCTCCTGCCTGAATGTACCATAGATACCTAAATACCAAGTTTAAAATGAACTTATATGTCTTCCTAAAACTCATCTCCTTTTATATTTATATCTCAGGCGTCGCTAAGAGTACCGTAAACCATCCAGCATCCCAAACTAGAAACCAAGGAATGATCCTGGCTTCCCCACTTTCCAACAGTGTCCATATGTAGTTGGTACCAGTTCTTGTAAAATACACCTCTTAAATATCTCCTGATGATTTTCCTGTTCTCCATTCCACAGAGAATGCCTAGGTCCAGACTTTCACACCTTAGTGAGATATCTAGGGCCCTTCAAAGACTGACCCCTGTCTCTAGCTTCATCGGCTGCTATAGCAATACTTAACTTTGTTTCCCCAGAGTACCCTGTTATTCATGACTCATACTTTGCATGTGGCCCTCTGTCTGGCTGGTATGCTCTCAATTCTGTCACACGTGGTGGAGTCCTGAGGGTTCCCTCAAACCCAGCTTGAGTGTCACTATCTTCCTGAAGCCCTTCTGGTACCCCCATACCTAAGACCACCCAGTTGGTTGTATGCATTTCTGCTGTTGCACTCTGTAATACTGTTAAGTGACCATTTCACCTGCCCTCTGTGAGTCATGTGTGGGCATGTGACTTTTACCTCTTTGTATTTCTAGCACTATAATAGTGCCCTGGTACATAGCATCTTCTCAATAAATGTTTATTAAATGAATGATTGAATTAGTGACTCTATAAGATAACTCATATTTCGACTTATATACTATTTATTTACTTATGTGTATTTACTATGTATTTCTTGTAGTGTGTGTGTATGTATGTATATCCTTAATCTCTCCCCTTCTTCTTAGTGTTTACTCGTTCAAAAAGTGTTGGTAACAGATTAGTGGGGGAATATAGGCTTATTTTCAGATAAACTGTCTCTTGATATTGTGAAAATGAGAGTTGGAACAGATCTAAAAGGATAATTAGCTCTGCTGAATTTGTAACTGTTGATTCCCATTTAAAAGTTAGTCTTTTTCTCTTGGAAAACAATATATCTTCAAAATTAGGAAAAGGATGTGATCCATAGGATTTAAATGAGAAAAGACATGAAAAAATACCTAGCACAAATGTGTTCTGTAACTGAAATCTTAATGAGAAGGTAGGAAGTGGGATGTGCTGTTGTGGGATGCATAAGCAGAGAAATAGACTCTTAGAACTCTCGGAGAGTCCCCTGTCTGTGGTCTGCATTGACCCAGACGGGGGAGATGTGCTTATGGATGATGGTCCTAGTTTCTTGGACATTTGTGAATCCCTGTTTTGTTGCTCTTTCTTCAGTCACGCTTTTCTTCTCTCTGTGCGGTCTCTCTCACTGCCCTGGGAGCAGTGCTGCCTCATTTCTAGGCTCAGCTCTGTCAACGAAAACCAAAATCTCTTGTGATTTTCCTGGAGCTAGAGATATCAGTGTAGCTGTTGTCTAAGAGATCCCTCTGGGATTTGGTGGCCCACCGCAGGGGAAGCAAGGTGGCTTATATGGGGGGAGAAATGGGGGAAGTGGGGAGATGCTCATGGGAAGGAGAGAAATGCAGAGTTTTTCCAGGAGGTCTGACACTGGCATTAAACACATGCCACTGAAGAATGAGAGCATGGCATCATGTTGTGTGATGGTGTACAGAGTGTTTTTGTGGCATTCCTCTGGGTATCTGCAATCAGTTATTTAGCATCAAGAAAGGTTGCTTTTTATCGTCCATTGAAAATTGCAAGTTATACACCGAGATTTAATGTGTTCAAACTTATGTTTAAAGGCTTGACCTGGGGTGACTTGCCTAAGAAAAAGCGTAAAAGAAAACAAGACAAGAGTGAGGACAGAAGGTGGCTAGTAAATACCATTTGAATATTCAGTTTCTTTTTAAAATTCTTTTTAGACTTTTAAAATGGGAAATCTACTAAATATCAATGTATTTTGCCAAAGAAAGTGTTTGTGTATTTAAATGAATTAAATATCATAAAGTGTCAGAGATGCTGCAACATAAATTACTTTAATCAACTGTTACATTGGCACCAAATCTTCCATAATGATATTTTCCAGTAATAGCACTTTTATTTCATTATAGCCTGTAATGTGTACATACAGGCTGTTTGCGTATAATACTTCTGCAAGGGGTTGGTCAGATAAACAGTAATTGGCATCATCTTAGCAAACTCATCTAAAAGAACACATTTAAAAGGCAGGGACTTAAAGTTACTATCATACCAACTCACTAGCATTTATTGAGTACCTAGTATGTGTCAGGTTTTGCTCTAGGCCCTTTTTAATCCTCAAACAACTCATTGCAGTAAATCCTCCTTATCACTTCTGTTTTACAAGAGAGGAAGATGAGGCACAGAATGGTTAAGTAACTTGCTATAGAAAGCCTACAGGTAGGAAATAGCAGAGTCAGGATTTGAATCTAGACTGTCTGCCTCTAGATCTTGTGCTCTTAAATGGAAGTAATTTGTTCTAAACCGGGCCATTTAAAAGATCTTATAAGGAAAAGAAAAAGAAAAACACAAATTTGTTATAGCATATCATTTTCTCTTTGTGTGATAAACTTCTATTTTAATTTTTAATATAGCTTAGTTTTTTATATAGTATAAGGAAATATTTAATATGTGAAGATTTCCTATTTCTTGAAAAATAAACAGGAGCTGGCCCGGTGGCACAAGTGGTTAAGTGCGTGCGCTCCACTGCGGCGGCCCAGGGTTCGCTGGTTCGGATCCTGGGTGCGCATCAACGCACTGCTTGTCAAGCCATGCTGTGGTGACGTCCCATATAAAGTAGAGGAAGATGGGCATGGATGTTAGCCCAGGGCCAGTCTTCCTCAGCAAAAAAAGAGGAGGATTGGCAGATGTTAGCTCAGGGCCCATCTTCCTCACAAAAAAAAAAAACAAAACATAGATAATTAGTATAGGAAGATAATTTTATATATTTTCTAGATAAAATTAGAATTATTTTATGTTCACATAAAACCACACATATAAATATATCAGCACATATACAATATTAGGTCACAAAGGCTTAAGATTTGATTTTCAGACTTAATATTATATATTCTGTTTGAGAAATTTAGACTAAATAGGAAAAAGCCGAAATACTTAGTTGGATAAGAATGTAGGAGCTGTTAAAAAAAAAAAAAAGCCCTCCATGTGAGTGAATAACCTTCAGGATGAACTTAAAGTTTGGCCTTTTGTGAGCTGTGTAATAATACCTCATGGAAAGGAATGAATTGCATTAGATTGTGGCACACTATTATATATCTGTATATTACATGAATTGCCCTTACAATTGATATCAAACCCATATGACCAAAAGTTATAATTCACAGAGGTAATGACAACAGTGTCTCATAATTCACAGACTTTATGTCATACCTGTGAATGATTTCTTTTACTGTGCAAACCACGTTCAAGGGGAAAAACAGGTTTTAAAACAGATGTGAGGTTTTAAAAAGTTCTTCTTCCTGATACTTTGTAGTCACTTTTAATACATAAAAAGATAATTAAATTGATTAGCATCCTTGAATTTCCCCATGATTTTTTGGATTAAAATTAATTGTCAAGCATAAAGGCTTTTACCTTAATTTGAAATTTTTAATCACAAATGAAAGTATTTGAGGTACAGACAATCATGAACCTGAATGTGTTTTCTCCTCATAAGATTTATTAGAAAGAGAAGACCTTCATAGGTAGGATAAAAATCAAATGAGAATACTTATTCATCTTTTTTTTTTAAATAACTATGTACCCTAAATAAAGATGGATGAATTAAATGAAATAAATCTAATTTAAAACGATTGAGGGAAACTGAACCAGTTTCCCTTTCTCTGTTTGCTCTTTTTGTATATATGTTTTTTCAGTGTCATTGGTACCACCTAAAAGAAGTGTAAGGAGTATTCAAGTTTATTCAGCAGAAACATTAATATGCACTTTGTATTTTTGTATCAGCACATTCTAGGGAAGATTTAGTAAAGCCATCATCTAGTTGAGAAGCTGATGGTCTACTTTTAGAGAGAAGCTGTATATTCACACATAGCTGCACACACGTGTACGACATACACATACATGTGATAGACTTCAGATAGAATTCCGAGCAGTGCGGATTAGTTAAGGTAGGAATTTTGTGTGAGGTAAGCCTGCATTTGTGGCAGAGATGGACAGACATGGGAAAAGCTTTTGAGCTAACGCTGTTAGTTGAGAGGCTTTGAAACGAAGACTCTGTGGAGGGCTGAGAAGAATGGCCTGGCTGAGGTGACAGACTGGCAGTGTCATCCAGGAATGAGAGTCTGCTGTCAGATCAGGCAGGTTCATTGGGAACAGCAGATTTTACATCCTGTCCTGTATGTTACTTTAAAGTGGGGTTAATTATTAAACAGATATAGAAGGAATTTAAAATGCTGATGGAATGTATTGGCTTCATATCCACTGTGCTTAATTCTACTTCATGGTTTTCCTTTTCATTCGACAGGGATTTTTGAGCACCTGCTAGGTATGGAGCATTTACTAGATGCTGAGTGTAGAGTGGAGTTTATACTCCAGAGGGCAAGACTGGTGACTGGTTGTGTTTATTGTTTGTTGGGAAATTTTTACCTGAAGAGCTGTTATTCGTGAAGGTTTAATGAATTCATATTATTGTGATGTAAAACTTACATTTCATATGTATGTCCAAGAGTGAATCTACAGATTTCATAGAAGTGAGAAAACAAAATGAAACAGATTCAAATCAACCAGATGAAAAGCTGGTCTGCAATAGTAAATATATAGTTAGAATATATTAGAATAAATATGGTTGTGTCAGAGGCTCAAGTGGATCATTGTCTGGGTTCAAATCTCAGTCTCCCTGCATATTTGCTGTGTGGCCTGTGCAAGTTGCTTGACCGTACCAAGCCTCAATTTTCTCCCCTGAAATATGAGATAGTAAGATTCTTGTGAGTATTATGAGATGGTGCACAGAAACTTCTTAGCAGAGGAACTGACACATAATAAGTGCTCAAGAAATTCTATGTGCCTCCTTCCTTCTTTCCCTGCTCCTCATTACTACCATCTTCCTTAAGTGATTTGCTTTAATAGATAGAATAAATGGTTTGCAATTAACTTCTGTAAGTCATTTTTAAATCAGTTCTTTTAGATGACTTGATGTTTATTCTAGATAGTTTGATCATCACTCCCAGGAATATAAATTTACTAGACGGATTTATTCTTTATAGATAGAGAAATAAGCTGCATTCCAACTTCCGTGCAAATTTTCAGAAATTTCCAAAAGATGACTCATGAAATATTGATGAATCATTATATTTTCTTAAATACATTCATATTGGCTTCTTTTTACCACATTTATTATCTGAGTTGAATCTGACCAAGAAAAGTGAACCATTTGATGAAATAGAAATAATGACGGCCTTAAAAGAAGATGATATTTATTTATACTTATGGTAACTAAGGGAGAGTTAATTTCCATATTCACACCTATGTTTGGCCAGTGGTGATCAGTGAGGAATGGGAGGGAGAGAATGATACAGAAGAGCTTTCTGAAGGTTCTGATGGAGCCGTTTAGTTGAGAGTCCCTGTTAGACTTCGGAAAGCATACTGTTTAAGAGACAATGAAACCTAAAGGATGAAAGAAAATCTTCACGGTACTATCATTAATAGTCTTGCCAAGAAAGTAGAGGAGAAATGATTATTGCAGCTCTCAGACTTTCAAAAGAGGCTTAGTTATTAGCTCAATTTTTTAAAGGGTGTGTTCAAAAGTAGAACAAGGTATACACACCAAAATATCAATTAAATGTGAGAGTGGAATAACGACATTTTCAGAAATGCAGGATCTCAAAAAATGTACCTCTCATGTTCTTTTATCAGAAACTAGTAAAGCAGGTGCTCCACCAAAATAAGGGAGTACACCAAGAGGAAACCCAAGACCCAGTGATCAGATAACCTGTCTTATAAAGCCTGGCTCCCTTTTTTATGCCTGTAAACTCTACCCCACTTTCATGAGTTGGCACCTCTTGGAACATAACCTTAGAAACCTAGACACTCTGAGGATTGCATGGTGAAGAGAGTTCTGGGAGGCAAACATTTATGTTTCAAGGCCTAGCAGCCCCTCCTCATGGCAAGAGTCTCAAACAATGATTGGATTGATTTTAAGGTTTATTCAAATGCGTCAAACTATGTTCCAGATATTTGGCAAGATCTTACTTTCCAGGACTTGATTTCTGCTCCTGAGGCTGCTTCCCTATATTCTAGATTTACACAACTGGGTGAGAATTTGGGGGTAAATTATTGGAACATATAGAAAACCAAGTAAACAACAACAACGAAAGGCTATTATTAAGTACAGGGAGGAAAAAAAAGTTGTATTGAAAAAGTTATCGTGATTGATAAACCACATAGTTGAGCTGTGAATAGCATGCACATCATCATGAAAATATAAGCAGTGATTATGATACCATAGTTTCAATAAGAACTAGGATATAAATAGGCAGAGAAAGAAGTAGGCAGACAGTGTGCGTGAATGTGGTGTGTCTGTGTGAGAAATGTGCAAGTAAGTTGTGTATATGTGAAGGAGAACCCAGTTTTCATTGACCATAGTGAGGAGTCATAAGCCTAAAGATAAGGTAAGCCTAAAACTGAAAAATTAGAAAGTAGCCACACAGGATTTTCTACAAGAGCCAAAAGTGGTTGTTTTTGCAGAGTGGAAGTTGAGGACTGCTGCTTTTTAATGCTAACTTGCAGATCTGTTTGACTCTTTAAACAATGTATAGTTTCATAAAATAAAAACTAAATTTAAAAATAAATATAAAAATTTTGAAAAGTAGAACAAGGGAGCAGATAAC
This sequence comes from Ceratotherium simum simum, assembly GCF_057802395.1. Classification (NCBI taxonomy): domain Eukaryota; kingdom Metazoa; phylum Chordata; class Mammalia; order Perissodactyla; family Rhinocerotidae; genus Ceratotherium; species Ceratotherium simum. The sequence goes on from NC_141913.1 coordinate 44,871,294, forward strand.
CAAAGGTAATAGTGAAAGGTGACGTAAACTAATGTCACCAAGTCCAAGCCAGAATGAGCTGGAAACAAGCAGAATGTGTATTTCTGCCCACCTCTGTCCCATGCTTTTTTCCTAGCTGTGTTTCAAAGCAGGAGAAGACAGAAGAGCGAGTTCCACTGTGGTGTGAGATAGTATAGGATGGAAAGAATGGAAGAGACATTAAAAACACTCAGTTTCTATAAGTAGAAGAGTGAAGGGAACCTAGATGTTTTACATTAGTTTTCCTCGTGATCTAGTGAATTGCATCCAAGGGTTGTGAAAACTTGCTGCAGTGATAACAGAATCACTCTTGGTTGATTTTGAAGAAAACGTGAAGAATCAAAATAAAAATCTGCAGACGGACAAAAGTCTTTATTTTTAAAAATGGAGATAAATCCGATCTAAGAAACTCTAAACTGGTAGTGTACTGTTCATATATACCAAAAAGCTGCAGTGGATTTTAAACATGATTTGGGAGCACTTGGAAGAAATAATGAGAATCAGTACAGATGCCCTGAGCTTTCCTACACACTTGAATTTTATTACATTGTTTCAGTTGTGTTGATTTTGTTACCATCTGTCACCTAAAATCATTTTGATGTTTTGGTGTAAGATGTATATGATTCATCATAAGATGACATTTATACTCTTCTGTGGGTCTTCACTGCATACAGACACAATGAAATGGGTCATCCTCCTGTTCATGGAAAGCTGTTTCTCACGATAAATTTGGATTTTTTAGAATTTGGTTTGACATTACTTACACGAGTATCATTGCTAATGTCTTACTCATTATTTTCTCATGATGAGTTTATCGACTGACTTAGGGAAGAGAACTTCTGAAAAATAGGAAACAGTCTATAAAGAAAATCCCAGCAATACAGCCCAAGATTCAGCAGGACGATAAACATCCGTGTAAGTGGTAGCAGTCACTGCTCCAGGGCTGCCTCCAGATCGTCTCTGGGGACAGCTCCTGGCACCTTTGGTATTTGTGATACTAAAGTGTGTGTCTGACTTGCTCGTATATATTCATGTGGAAGTTTTTGCACATTCCAGTAAACAAACGATGTTTTAGAGAGCCTGGCTTGATGTCACAGCAGTTTTTACTATTAAATATGCAGAAAGTGGCATTCACTCTTTGTAGCACAGTGGTGTATCTGGCAGGTAGTCTGCCTCTGCAGAAGCATGGTTTTCAGTGTAACCAGACAGGCCTGCGAGAGTCCCTCTGAGGGGTTTATGACGCACTAGTTAGGCATCTTTGAGCTTGAATTCTAGTCAGACAAAAACGGGAGGCAGAAAAAGGCTTTCCAAGCTAGAGGCAAGGCTTGGGAGGGAGAGAGCAAGAGGTGGTGTAGCGTTTTGGGGGAAGTGTCAGTGGTTCAGTATGAATGTGTATAGAGTGGGGCGGGGCCAGGACTGACAAGAGATGGTACTATAGGGGAGGCCAGATGATGAAAGGCTTTGTATATCAGGCTGAGCTGCTTTATCCTTATTCAAGGCACAGCCAGGAACCATTGAAGAGTTTTAAGACAGGTAAAGACATAATCTGATTTGCCATTAGTCAAAACACTCTGACTATAGGTGCTGAATATTTTGGGGGTCAGTGCTGGGGCAAGTAGGGGTACACGATTAACGAGGGCAGGAAGACTGGTTAGGAGGAGGATGTTGCAGTGGTCCAGGGCAATCCAGGAGGGCCTGAATTGAGGTAGTGCAAGTGCAGCTCAATAGATGGATGTAGAACATGGAGAGCTAAATTTAATACTCGAAGCTGCCTTTTTTAAAATGGTATTTAAGTTTATTTAAAACATTCTGATTATTTAAAGTCCTCTAGGTCTATAGTTAAATAAGCTAATTATTACCTAATAATAAATAAAACAATAAAATCAATGCTTACATTTACAAACATCAGTTGAAGTAAATGATTGATCTTGTTATATAAGTGCTTTATTATGAATTTAGTGTAGAGAATATTAATGTCATTCATGTGCTGTATAAAAATCTGCCCCCCATTTTTGCTACATTATCGTAGAGTTGGAAAGACCTAATTTATACTCTAGTAGCTAGATTCAGACCAATCTTTTACCCAGTGCAAGGAATTTCTCATATGACATCACTGAACATAAAGGTTATCCAACCTCTGCTTACGCATTGTATTACTTTTCTATTGCTACAAAATAGATTACCACAAATGTTGTGGTTTAAAATTACCTCACAGTTTCCAAGGATCAGGGCGTCCAGGCACAGTTTAGCTCTATCCTCTATTCTGGGTCTCACGAGGCTGCAGTCAAGGTGTTGGCCAGGGCTAGGTCTCATCTGAGGCTTGGAGTCCTCTTCCAATCTCACATGCTGTTGGCAGAATTCAGTTCCTTGCAGTTGTAGGACTGAGGTCCTCAGTTTCTAGAGGCTATCCACAGTTCCCTGCCGCATGGCACTCTCCAGAGGCATTTCCCATCATTGCAGCTTCCTTCTTCAGAGTCAGCAGGCGAATTTGTCTAGGGCATGCTTATCGTAACCTAATCATGAGAGTGCCACACAACATAAGCTGATTATGGGAGTGGCATCCCATCACTTTGCTATATTCTATTGGGTAGAAGTAAGTCCCAGATCCTGCCCACACTCAAGGGGAGGGGATGATACAAAGGTGTGACTCATTGGAGGTCACCCTAGGATGCTCCCATTGCACACACCTAGGCAGTTATGGGACTCACTGTTTGCAATGTCATTCCTTCTATATTTTGCTTGTTTTGTTCATGTGTGTGTGTATATGAGAGAGAGAGAGAGAGAGAATTTCTCCTCCTATGTCCTCTGGTTGTCGTTCATCAACTTCTCATATGACCTAATTTCTAGACTCTTCTCTCTTCCAGTTTTCTGTATCTACTCCAGTTTATCAGTGATATTCCTTAGACCTTGGCACCCAGAACTGATTATGCTACCACCAGCAGACCAGTATAAGTATTATGGGACTATTGCTTTCCTTTATCTGCATACTATGCTTCTAAAATTAAATTGGTTTTCTTTAGGAGGCATCTGTTTTTGACTGCTACTAAATATGAAATCACCTAAACTCCATTTTTACATGAAGTGCTGTTAATTCAAGTCTTCTCAATTTAGAAACTAGACTTGATATTTTATCCTTTTTGATTTGTATCTTGTTGGCTTCAGCCCATCATCCAATGTAGGAATCTTCTCTGCTGTCCAGTGGATTAGTTATTCCTCCAGCTATATGTCCTCTGTGAATGTGATGAACAAGCCTTCTGTGCTGTCGTATGCTAGCTAGTTAATTGTGAACCAGGCCCCAGTGAGACTCTTGCAGCACATGGCTAGGGAGCTACTCCACCTAGTCACCAGCCCTGACATTACTGTGTAGGTTTGACTTTTCAACTCAGCACAAACCAATGCTTTTGCAGTGTCGCCCAACTCAAATTTCTCCATCTTGTTCATAATAATACTCCCAAGAGATTTCTTCAGATGCCTTGCTGAAATCAGAATATGTTGCTTTTGTGGACAGTATAGTTTTAAGATAATGAGTTTTAAATTTGTGGTATTGAGTTTAACCTACAAGCATTTAAAGAGATTTTAAATCCTTCTTGAAATGCATTGGGTTGCAATGATATTGGAGATATGTAATTTTTAAATTAGCAACGAACAGTAGTAATCATCCTCAGGATTTTCCAGGGGTCACCTTGCATTATTGACTGGATGATGGTCGTGTGATAGGGCAGATATGACCACTTGCCCATAGGAATCAGGAAGTTATATATATCCACAAGATTTAAAAATTTCTATTTCTGACTTTGCATATGCTGTGGTTTTTGTGACAAGTATTTATTGATGGAGTATTTACAAGAATGTGTAAGTGCTTGATTTGCTTGATTTAAAACTTAGGTCTTTTGTTACTATGTTTTTTTTTTTTTTGATGGATGTTAACTAGATTTATTGTGGTGAGCATTTTGCAATATATACAAAGATTGTATAATTATGTTGTACACTTGAAACTAACGTAATGTTATATGTCAATTATATCTCAATTAGAAAAAGAAGAGAAAAGAACTTTATAACTATAACGCTTTTAGACAAGATGCACATGATTAAAAAAACCTTCTTGGAAAGGAGTGGATTCATAGAGTATAGGAAGCTGAACATGAGTCATAACAACCATTTAAAAAACACAGTAGGGAAAAAAACACAGTGGGAAGTGTAACCACAAGTATAACACATAAATAGTTTTAGGGTCTATATGATTTATATACATTTGTCAGTGAGGATATTGATATATTAATATATGGATCTGGTGGTATTTCTTTTCTGAAATCTATTAGAATAACCAGATGGGCCAATTTCCAACAGCAGCTCCCAGGCTAATGTGTTCTGATTCCAGCTCTTAGAAGAAAGGCCATCTGATGGAATGCCCAGGCAGAATCACAAGGCGTTTCATGTGGACACTCTCATCTCTGGTCACAGCTCTAACACTTCTGTATATATATAAATATAAATATATATATTACATATATATGGAAATAAATCTGGACATTTCATAGAAATGGAATCCTATAATATATGGTCTTTTGTATCTGGCTTCTTTCACTCAGCACAGTGTTTTCATCCATGTTGTAGCATGTATCAATACTTCATTACTTGCTATGGCTGAATAATATTCCATTGTACAGATAATACCACATTTTGTTCATCCATTCAACTGTTGATGGACATTTGGGTTGCCTCCACCTCTTGACTATTGTGAATAGTGCTGCTGTGAATATTTGTGTATGAGCTGTTGTTTGAACACCTGTTTCCATTTCTTTTGGGTATACACCTGGGTAGGAGTGAAATTGCTGGGTCATAAGATAATTTTATGTTTAAATTACTAAGGTACTGCCAAACTGTTCTCCGGCTGCGTCATTTTACACTCTCACCAGCAAGGCATGAGGGTTCCAATTTCTCCACATCCTCGCCAACACTTATTTTCCTTTATTTTATTTTTTTTATGTTTTTGTTTTGTGAGGAAGGTCAGCCCTGAGCTAACATCCGTGCTAATCCTCCTCTTTTTGCTGAGGAAGACCGGTTCTGAGCTAACATCTATTGCCAATCCTCCTCCTTTTTTCCTTCCCCAAAGCCCCACTAGACAGTTGTATGTCATAGTTGCACATTCTTCTAGTTGCTGTATGTGGGACACCGCCTCAGCATGGCCGGAGAAGTGGTGTGCCGGTGCACGCCCGGGATCCGAACCCGGGCTGCCAGTAGTGAAGCGCGCGCACCCAACCGCCAAGCCACCGGGCTGACCCAATTTTCCATTTTTTTGACTATAACTATCCTAGTGAATCTGAAGAAGTATCTCGTTGTGTTTTTTTTTTTTTAATTTTTTATTTATTGCAGTAACATTGGTTTATAACGTTGTATAAATTTCAGGTGTACATCATTATACTTCTATTTCTGCATAGATTACATCATGTTCGCCACCCAAATACTAATTACAGCCCATCACACACACGTGTGCCGAATTATCCCTTTCGTCCTCCTCCCTCCCCCCTTCCCCTCTGGTAACCACCAATCCAATCTCTGTCTCTATGTGTTTGTTTATTGTTGCTATTATCTACTACTTAATGAAGGAAATCATACGGTATTTGACCTTCTCCCTCTGACTTATTTCGCTTTGCATAATACCCGAAATGTCCATCCATGTTGTCACAAATGGCTGGATTTCATCGTTTCTTATGGCTGAGTAGTATTCCATTGTGTATATACACCACATCTTCTTTATCCATTCATCCCTTGATGGGCACTTAGGTTGCTTCCAAGTCTTGGCTATTGTGAATAACGCTGCAATGAATACAGGGGTGCATGTATCTTTATGCAATGGTGTTTTCAAGTTCTTTGGATGAATACCCAACAGTGGAATAGCTGGATCATATGGTAGTTCTATCCTTGATTTTTTGAGGAATCTCCATACTGTTTTCCATAGTGGCTGCACCAGTTTGCATTCCCACCAGCAGTGTATGAGAGTTCCCTTCTCTCCACATCCTCTCCAACATATGTTGTTTCCTGTCTTGTTAATTATAGCCATTCTGACGGGCGTGAGGTGATATCTCATTGTAGTTTTGATTTGCATTTCCCTGATAATTAATGATTTTGAACATCTTTTCATGTGTCTGTTGACCATCTGTATATCTTCTTTGGAGAAATGTTTGTTCAGGTCTTTTGCCCATTTTTTAATTGGGTTGTTAGTTTTTTTGTTGTTGAGATGCATGAGTTCTTTATATATTTTGGAGGTTAAGCCCTTATCAGATGTATGGTTTGCAAATATCGTCTCCCAATTGTTAGGTTGTCTTTTCGTTTTGTTGATGGTTTCCTTTGCTGTAGTCCCATTTGTTTATTTTTTCTATTGTTTCTCTTGCCCGGTCAGACATGGTGCTTGAAAATATGTTGCTAAGACCGATGTCGAAGAGCGTACTGCCTATGTTTTCTTCTAGAAGTTTCATAGTTTCAGGTCTTACATTCAACTCTTTAATCCATTTGGAGTTAATTTTTGTGTATGGTGTAAGGTAAGGGTCTACTTTCATTTTTTTGCATGTGGCTATCCAGTTTTCCCAACACCATTTGTTGAAGAGACTTTCTTTTCTCCATTGTATGTTCTTGGCTCCTTTGTCAAAGATTAGCTGTCCATAGATGTGTGGGTTTATTTCTGGGCTTTCGATTCTATTCCATTGATCTGTGTGTCTGTTTTTGTGCCAGTACCATGCTGTTTTGGTTACTACAGCTTTGTAGTATATTTTGAAATCAGGGAGTGTGATACCTCCAGCTTTGTTCTTTTTTCTCAGGATTCCTTTAGCTATTCGGGGTCTTTTGTTGTTCCATACAAATTTTAGGATTCTTTGTTTTATTTCTGTGAAAAATGTTGTTGGAACTTTGATAGGGATTGCATTGATTCTATAGATGGCTTTAGGAAGTATGGACATCTTAACCATGTTAACTCTTCCAATCCAAGAGCACGGAATATCTTTCCATTTCTTTGTGTCTTCTTCAGTTTCTTTCAGCAATGTTTTATAGTTTTCGGTGTACAGATCTTTCACCTCTTTGGTTAAGTTTGTTCCTAGGTATTTTATTCTTTTTGTTGCAATTGTAAATGGGATGGTATTCTTAATTTCTCTTTCTGCTACTTCATTGTTAGTGTATAGAAATGCAACTGATTTTTGTATGTTGATTTTGTATCCTGCAACTTTACCGTATTCGTTTATTACTTCTAAAAGTTTTCTGGTGGATTCTTTAGGGTTTTCTATATATAAAATCATGTCATCTGCAAATAGTGAGAGTTTCACTTCTTCCTTTCCAATTTGGATCCCTTTTATTTCTTTCTCTTGCCTAATTGCTCTGGCTAGGACTTCCATTACTATGTTAAATAGGAGTGGACAGTGGGCATCCTTGTCTGGTTCCTGTTCTCAGAGGGATAGCTTTCAGTTTTTCACCACTGAGATGATATTGGCTGTGGGTTTCTCATATATGGTCTTTATTATGTTGAGGTACTTTCCTTCTATCCCCATTTTATTCAGAGTTTTTATCATAAATGGATGCTGTATCTTGTCACATGCTTTCTCTGCATCTATTGAGATGATCATGTGATTTTTATTCTTCATTTTATTAATGTGGTGTATCACGTTGATTGATTTGCGAATGTTAAACCATCCCTGCATACCTGGAATAAATCCCACTTGATCATGGTGTATAATCTTTTTAATGTATTGTTGTATGCGATTTGCTAGTATTTTGTTGAGGATTTTTGCATTGATGTTCATCAGTGATATTGGCCTGTAGTTTTCTTTTTTTGTGTTGTCCTTGTCTGGTTTTGGTATCAGGGTAATGTTGGCTTCGTAGAATGAGTTAGGGAGCTTCTCCCCGTCCTCAATTTTTTGGAAGAGTTTGAGAAGGATAGGTATTAAGTCTTCTTTGAATGTTTGGTAGAATTCACCAGAGAAGCCGTCTGGTCCTGGACTTTCATTTTTGGGGAGGTTTTTGATTACTGTTTCAATCTCCTTTCTGGTGATTGGTCTACTCAAATTCTCTACTTCTTCTTGATCCAGTTTTGGAAGGTTGTATGAGTCTAAGAACTTATGCATTTCTTCCAGATTGTCGAATTGGTTGGCATATAGCTTTTCATAGTATTCTCTTATAGTCTTTTGTATTTCTGAGGTGTCTGTTGTAATTTCTCCTCTTTCATTTCTGATTTTACTTATTTGTGCCTTCTCTCTTTTTTTCTTGGTGAGTCTAGCTAAAGGTTTGTCAATTTTGTTGATCTTTTCAAAGAACCAGCTCTTGGTTTTATTAAGTAGGGTCTGAAAGCTCTACTCTTTAACTCCCCTCCTCCCTCCTTTTATGTTTTTGATATGATATCTAACCTCTTTTTTATGCATTTGTATCCATTACGTTCTTATCATGGAAATAGATAATTTTTCCTATTTGTGGTCTTCTCTTTTTCCCTTAAATCAGTCCCTTTAACATTTCTTGTAGCACTGGTTGCTTGGTGACAAACTCCTTTAATTTTTGCTTGTCTGGGAAATTTTTGATCTCTCCTTCCATTTTGAATCATAACTTTGCTGGGTAGAGTATTCTTGGCTGTAAGTTTTTTCCTTTTAGCACTTTAAATATATCGTGCCACTCTCTTCTAGCCTGTAAGGTTTCTGCTGAGAAGTCAGCTGATAGCCTTATGGGGTTTCCTTTGTATGTAACTTGACTTTCTCTTGCGGCTTTTAGGATTCTCTCTTTATCTTTAATTCTGGACATTTTGATTATGATGTGTCTTGGTGTGGGCCTCTTTGGGTTTATATTGTTTGGGGCTCTCTGTGTCTCCTGTACCTGGATGTCTGTTTCCTTCCTTAGGTTAGGGAAGTTTTCATCTATTATTTCTTGAAATAGATTCTCTGCCCCTTCGTCTCGCTCTTCTCCTTCTGGGACACCTATAACACGGATGTTAGTGTGCTTGATGTTGTCCCAGAGGTCCCTTAGACTGTCCTCACTCTTTTTAATTCTTTTCTCTTTTAGCTGTTCAGCTTGGGTAATTTCTTCTAGTCTTTCGTCCAGCTCGCAGATCTGTTCTTCTGTATCCTCTACTCTGCTTTTGAGTCCCTCTAGTGAATTTTTCATTTCCAGTATTGTATTCTTCATTTCTGATTGGTTCTTTTTTATATCTTCCATTTCTTTGTTGACATTCTCACTGAGTTCATCTATTCTTCTCCCCAGATCAGTGAGCATCCTTAACACTCTTTGTTTGAACTCTCTGTCAGGTAGGTTGCTCATTTCTGTTTCACTTAGTTCCTTTTCTGGAGTTTTGTCCTGTTCCCTTACTTGGAATGTATTCCTTTGCCTCCTCATTTTGCCTCTTTCCCTGTGCTTGTGTCTACGTATTAGGTAGGTCAGCTTCGTCTCCTGTTCTTGGATAGGTGACCTTATGTAAGTGATGGCTTAGGAGGTCTGCCGTGTGCTTCCCTCAGTTCTCAATGTTCCAGGGGTGACCCCTATGTGGGCTACGTGTGTCCTTCTGTTGTGGCCTGTTTGCTTTCCTGTAGGTGCCGAAGGAGGCCGAGTGATGCTCCTAGCCAGCTGTTGTAATGCTCAGCTGCTTGTAGTTGTTGTGGGCCCTTCAGTCTCTTTATCAGGTGTGGGGAGCCCCAGCACAGTTGGCTGTAAGTTCTAATACCACATTTGTGTTGCAGTATTTCTTTTAAGTGAGTAGGTCCCCAGCGTGGCAGGTTGTTAGGCTCAGGGCCTTACAATTGCTATAAGCCTCCAGCGTTTAGGTCTCTTGTCAGCTCTCTGTGGATTGCAGCTGGGTGGGGCTGGCTTCAGGCACAGGACCACCCAATTGTTTCAGGCTTTGGAAGGTGGGGCAAACTCCCTATGTGAGTCTTTGAGAAGCACAAGTCTTCTGCAGCTGACAAGCCCTGCCGCCCACAGGTCCACACACACAGTCAACACAGTCCTGCCCTGTGTGCATGCCCCAACCTCCCGAAGCGGACCCAGCCTCTCCACGGTGGGAGCCCCACATACTCCACCACCGCCCCACACTCTCCATCCGCTCCTTGTGCACGTCCTGCTCCACTGAAGTCGGCTCAGTTGCCAGGCTGCAGGGAATCCAGTCACCAATCTATGCAGGCCCACACATTGCCTGAGGGCTTGTTGTTGGGTGGGGCCAGTCTCTAGGGTGGGCTGCCTGCCCTGGCTGAGCTGGATTAAATCAGTGCTCTAGCGGGTGGGGCAGACCCTGGGCTAGCAGGCCTCAGGGAGAACTCCAATGGAGTCTGTGTCAGCACGCCCACACCAGGCCACAACACTGGCTGCCGCCAATGTCCCAGTCCCTGGAGAGGTCTCACCCCTCACCGAGATGCACTCAGGGCCTATTAGGTGAGTCTCTTTTCACCACAGCACTGTGCACCTTTCTGGTGATTTTAGGTTGCTTTCTGAAGTGGGTGAGTTTGTGCGTGGGCCCTTTAAGAGCCGGTTTTACTTTCTTTGTGAACCAGCTTTTCTGGGGGTGCTCCCCAATGCTTTAGTAGCAGGCACAGTCAGATATTATGCCGCTGGTGTCGATTGTGCTGGGTCCACAAAATGCCCGCAGCGGGGGCGCTCCCCGGCTCAGGACCCCGCGCCTCCAGGGAGGCTGCGTACCTGTGCGCTGCTCCTGGGAGGCCGTGAGGCGCTGCGGCTGGTAAAGGCGGCGTTTTTCCTCTCCAGAAGGGAGTTTCTGCCTCTTCCACCTCAGTTAGGATTGTCCGTTGTTGCAGGCGTTCCTCTCATCCAGTTTTCAGTTCTGTCTCAGGGGCAGTTTTTCCACAGAGTAGTTGTAATTTGGCTGTGTCCACGGGAGGAGGTGAGTTCAGAGTCTGCCTACGCCGCCATCTTGACTTCCTCCTGTTACTATGTTTTTAAAGTTAGCAAAAAGGTATAGTAAATCAGGTAAGTATAAAATTATTCATGTACTGTATTATTTTTAAGTATCACTTTAAAAAAACTTGATTTGGGAGAGAAAAATAAGAATCTAGGCTGCTTTGTTGTTAATATTTTGATTCTTTTTGATATTTAAATGTTTGTAGTTGACTGCATATGATTCATGAAATATATAAAGAACCTTACATATTTATAAATATATACTTTCTGAGAATAATTTCTTGAACTATGAGGTGCATTTTTAAAAGCTTTGTGAGTTTAATTTTAAAGAAAAGAAGAGAATGTGAAGATTAATAGAAAGCTTTGTGCAGTCACATACAGCATAGTTAGATAGCCTACTTATAGCATTTTATTGACTGGCTAAAGCCAAACTTAACAAATTTTTCCTTTCCTTCCAACTGGTGTTGGTTCTTTTTGAAGTAAAAGTAACAGGTGCAGTAACAGTACTTTCATTTCTGGCCAGGATTCCCCTAAATTTTGGTGAAGAGTGAAAATATAGAACAAATGAAACCATCTGCCGCTCCCAACCAGCTAGCCCCTAGCGCACTGTTGGAGACAGTGCTGGTCCTCGTGGACAGGGCTCCTGCGGGGCCTCATTTCAGAGGGTTAGGGCAGATCCTGTCAGCACGCATTTTGGGATGTGATTCCCTCACCAGCCAGTCAGCGAGATCAAAGAAGCTTTTAATTTGCATTTAATTACTCCTTGAGAAACCATCCACCATATCCAACAATAGCTATTGTATAAAAAAAATATACTTTTTTTGAAATCTGAAATAGACTTAACCTCTTCAAATGCTAAATATGGATATATTAATTCTTTCTTGCGTCTCAATCTTTCTCATAAAATTATAAGTACAAGAAAATAATGTAAACAAAGGATTATTTTGTTTTGATGATTTATGCTTTGTAATAATTTTCATTTCTTTGAAAGAAGCCTTTCAAATAAAACTTCTAAGAAGATGGTTTAGCCCATTTGTCAATGGGAATTTTTATACCAACATATAACTTTAGAGTAAATTAATACTATTTTCATGAGACTATTTTTTATTGGAATTTTAATAGAATTATAATTTTTATTTGTGTATTCTTTTGTGAATTCTTACAGTTTAACAAAAAAATACTAAGTATCTTATAATCAAAGGTGAGGGCTGTGACTGATAAACATCTGTCACACAACAAACACAACACAACAAACTTGCATAAACAACTTGTCCTTTGTCAGGTTTCTGAGTTGACATCTGTTTGAATGATAGATGTCAGTGCATGTCAGTGCAGTTAAGATGCAATTTAATTTGGGAGTGTTAATCTAAAAGTGGCTCACATGTTAATCATCTGCATTTTAAAAACAAATGTGACTATTGCCGTTAATATAATTGGCTCCTTCCTTGGTGAAGAAGCATGAGCACTCAACGCTAGTAGCCATTTGGATCAAGCTTTTTATGGGCATGACCTGTAAAGAGATCTCAAAATTAGTCATTGTGACCATTTTGTGAGCCATTATGACCAGTCAGAAAAAAAGTCTATCGATTAGCAATGGCTGACATTTCAAAATGGCCGTGTAGAAAAATGTTATTGGATTTATTAATGTTTCTCATCAGCTGTAATCACCAACAAATTTAAGTAAAAATGTCACAAGCTGAATCTGTTTAACAATTTGCTATTGTAAAATTTTAAACAAGTTTTATAACATCTAATTTTGATTAGTATATTAAAAATGCACTTTATCTAATCATTACTAGTGGACTTAAGAAAAAACATATGGGAAAAATAAGTGAAAAACAATAGCTTGGGAAATTAGGTTTAGATATTGAAAGATTTCGATTTTTTATTAAGATGAAATGCATGTAACAAAGTTAACCATTTTAAAGGGAACAATTTGATTCGTTTTCAGAATAGAAAGACATTAAGAGCTGACATACTACTGTTGTATGACTGATATGGCTGTATATCAGTGTAAAATGAAGAAACTAGAACATTTCTATTCAGGCAGAATTCTGAGACAGATATTTAAGCATTTATATCTTAATATCTAGCAGTATAAACAAATATAAGGGTATTTCAAAACAGCACTATGTGATGATGATGATGATGTACAAAAGAAAATTTGGGTTTGCATGAATTAGTTTTAAGGAACTCAGCAAGCACCCAGCATGGGAGTATATACTAAAATTTCTGTATTGTAGCTTTATTTTTATTTCCTTTTACTTCTTTATGCCTGAAAGTGTGTTCTTTGATCTCTGTTTAAGCTCTTAGGCATTTTATTCTTAAGCAGAAGTATACTGCCCAGAGAATGTTAAGTCCAGATTCTCTGCTGTTTATTGAACAGTGTAGACTGGTTGTACCAAACTGGACCTACCACCTTTGAATAATTAAATGGTATGAGGAAGTTAAGCATTCCTTGACATTTTTGGACATCTGTTGATGGAGCATGAATACAAGAATTTTAATGACTAAATTTTTACTTGCTTCTAAATTTGTATGTTTTATATTTATTTAATGTCAATCCCAGGGCGTACTCAGGATTTTGGACGTCAAAACTGTCCGTCTAGCAGAAAGCTTTTTAAAAAGGTTTTTACTGGTTAAATTATTTGGTGCTAATTTCAGTTTCAGTACATGTACTCAGAATTGGAAAAAGGTGAGACATATGCTGTATTTTAAGGTCAGACACACAGATTCTCTTGAAGTGGAATTAGAACTGAGTGACATTTATGTCTTATGCTCCATTTTAAGGAACTTAAGCCAAATGTATTATGGACTGTTTTACATATTCGATATGTAGAACAACATGTTAACCATAAACATCACTTCAATGGTTTGAAATTTTATTTCATTAGCTTTAAATTTTTGTTGTTTTATAGTGAGATACCAGAGTACACAAACTAGAAAGAGGGGCCAGCCCGGTGGTATAGTGGTTAAATTCGCACACACTGTTTCGGTGGCCCAGGGTTCGCGAGTTTGGATCCCGGGCGCGGACCTACGCACTGCTTATCAAGCCATGCTGTGGCAGGCGTCCCACATATAAAATGGAGGGACATGGGCAGGTGTTAGCTCAGGGCCAATCTGTCTCAGGAAAAAGAGGAGAATTGGCAACAGATGTTACCTCAGGGCTAATCTTCCTCACCAAAAAAACCAAAAAACAAAAAGAACTGGAAAGACTGTTATTACCTTCAAGCAAAGACTGTATATATGCTTACTTTAAAGGTTATAAGGTTTCTCTATAATTGGTATACATTTATTCCCGTAAAAACTTCAACTCATTGACAGTTCCCCTCTTTGTTTATACTCTATGCTTATTTAACAAAGCTAAACACACAAAGAGACCCAGTTTAATTCAGCATAAATTGTTTTTATTATGGAAATTTTCAAGCACATATAAAATTAGAATAATATAATGAATGTTCATTTACTGTCTACCTGCTGCAACAGTTGTCAGGCGGTCAGTCTTGTTTCATCTTTTTTTCCTTCCACTGGATTATTATTTTTGTGTGTGTGTGTGTGAGAAAGATCATCCCTGAGCTAACATCTGCCAATCCTCCTTTTTTTTTTTTTTCCTGAAGAAGACTGGCCCTGGGCTAACATCCGTGCCCATCTTCCTCCACTTTATGTGGGACGCCACCGCAGCATGGCTTGACAAGCAGTACGTCGGTGCGCGCCCGGGATCCGAACCGGCAAACCCTGGGCTGCCGCAGCAGAACGCGTGCACTTAACTGCTTGGGCCACCGGGCCAGCCCCTGGATTATTTTAATACAAATTCCAGATGTCATATCATTTTGTCATTAATACTTCTGTATGTATCTCTTACTGATAATGACTCTTAACCAAATAATGAGGTTATTCAAAATTTTTAGTACTTCTTTAATATTATCTAATATCTAGTCATTGAATTGGCATAAATTCTGCAGCATTAGTCAAAATATTAGTAATCTAGATTCTTCTATACCTGAAAATCTCATTAGAGAAGAAAATAAGAGTATAAAGCAGAAAGCTATGGTAATTAACCACTTACCTTTTGAGGTTGACAAACTATTTATGGCATATGATTGGATGTACTTGGTATGGCATTGTCCAGGTGGAGCATTTTTAAATGACGGGGTGAACATATGGAAATATAAGACCAAAAGGATTCACGATGGCTAGGAAGGAAGTTCTGTACCGTTTCTACTTAGGACATGGAGTCGAGAGAGGAAAAGGGATTGTCCCGAGACAGAGAGAAGGGGGAAAGTAGAGAGATTGTGAAGGAGTTATCTGTGACGTTGGATTAGTGGGTTTT
Organism: Ceratotherium simum simum; assembly: GCF_057802395.1. NCBI lineage: Eukaryota > Metazoa > Chordata > Mammalia > Perissodactyla > Rhinocerotidae > Ceratotherium > Ceratotherium simum. The sequence continues at coordinate 44,886,514 of NC_141913.1, forward strand.
CTCCGGAGAAATGAAGAATTCTAAAGTGGAACAGTAATAGAGGACTATAGAAAATAATGAGTGAGCCAGAATGATCGAGAGAGATCAAGGTGGAAAGGAGAATGAAATCTTTTTAAAATCAATGCTCTAGAAGTGGACCTATTGAAAAAGGGCCTAGGCCATGGCTTTAGTTCCTTTGTTGCCCGTTACCTTCACAGGGAAAACATTTTTTTGTAAGGCTACAATCACCATTTCTGCTCCATGTAGTAGCCAGACAGGTCCCTCAACAGTTGGACTTTGTGACTTGACAACACGATGTGCATAAGTTCACTGGGTTTTGTTCAGGGCCTCAAATGTTGAGAAGGGCCCTAGTCAAAGGAAACTTGGTCATTACTTCATGATTTGGAGTTAGTTTCTGCTTTTATCAGAATTCTGAGTATGAAGTCCTGCCATGCAATAGTATCAGAAAAACCTAGTTCGTTCCTAGAAGGGCAGAAAAGGAATTTTTGTCCTCATTCTGATGTTTTGAGTTACTGAATAAAAATGTTTTGTGTCTAACTAAATCACAGCGTAGGAAGAAGGACCTGGCCACTCACTTCTGAAAAAAACTGGGCACAAAAACCCTACAAATAGCAGTGGAGCATTGGTCTGATAGAGTGCAGGAAGGTGAGAGGATGGCGGGGTTCCTCTCTGCTGTACACAGGGTCACTAGGAGTCAGAATCCACTCGGCAGCGCTAAGAACAACAGACATCACAGCGTATCACTCTGTAATGTGTACATTGCGAGACTCTACTTGTGTTGACAAAACAGCACCAGTTTGAAGCTCTTAGAATTCTAAGCAGGGTGTTGCTTTTTTGGTTTGGGGAAAGCAAACAAAACTTTACCTACACTTGAACTAAACGCAGCTTATCACTTTTAAAGATTTAAGTAAAACTTGATTTTTGCCAATAAACTTTTGTTATTTTAAGTGTTTTAAAAACTCCGAATATAGGGGAGTCTACAGATTTGATGATAACTATTTATTATGTCTCCAGTATTTAAACTAAATGCTTTATCTCTTTAATCCTAACAAATTAATCCAACGTATATGTTGTCAGCATCTTAGAGTTGAGGAACATCAAGCTCAGAGAGGTCAAGTATGTAACTCAAGTTCACTCAGCTTGTATGCAGAAAGGCTGGAATTCAAACTTGGTCTGATAATGCCAAAGCTTGAACTCTTTCTATTATGTTTCTATATATTTCCTAATATGTGTGAAATACCTAGTAGAGTGCCTGGGACGTGGTAGTTACTCAAAGAGAGTTATCTTTCTTACCACCAATGGTGAGGAAACTGATGGAAGTTCTTATACGGATATATAGTCATGTCCACATAAGTAACCTGGAATGGCACGGGAGGCCTTTTGGGCCTTCAGCTGGCAAGAGAGCCTAAATTAGAAATTACTTAAAATCTGTCAATTCATTGATTGTGTCCTGTAAGAAAGCATCCAGGGTACATCCTTGCTAGTAAATAACAATTGCTATCTGTTTTAGTGCCCATCTTAGAAATTTACTACATTTTAATATTCACCCAACTATCAACAGATTAACATTGATTTTAATATTGCCGGAATAATCCTTAAATTTTTAAGCCATTCTGGGGGCACTTTGATATAAAGGCTTCAACAAGTACAAATGTAGTTCATATATGTAAAAGAAAATATGCATATATGGATATATGGATAAATATTCTAGAATATTTAGAATGTTAAATATCTGTGGATATTTACGTTCATTCAAAATAAAAATGTCACTCTTTTGCCGATGAACTTAAGGCTGCAACTAAATAAGTACTTTAGCATGACTTTACTTTTGGTTAAATATTTTCTGCACTTTGAGTTACACTGTGAGCTGACATGTTTGCAGGTTCTGCCATTAAGTTAGCGTGATCTGACAGCTTGTTTGCCCTACACAAATATGCAAATAGATTTAAATTCATTCAATTATTAGTAAACTTGTAAACATTAGTTATTGGTTTGTGGGGAAATAAAGGGCTCAGACAAAATATGAAATTTCCCTAAAAGATTTTTTCTTTTGTATGTATGAAGTTTTAAATACTTTTTTAAATGACAAAGGTAATATAAATTACCTTGCAGAAATTTTAGAAAACAGAAAAGGTAAAGAAATATGGACTACCACTGTCTCAACACAATAACTGTTAACATAGTGATAAATTTCTTCCAGTCTTTTTTTCTGTGCATTTTTAAAGTTATTATAGGGAATACACAATTTTATGTCCTACTGTTTTATCCTCTGCTTAGCCTTATATCATAAGCATTGTTCTTAACCTTGATTTTAATGGTTTAAAAGGTTGCATACAGTATAGATAAATAATTTACCTTTTCATTTCTTGTTTTTTTTCAGCATATTTCTCCTATTTAATGTAGACAAACAACCAAACACACAAACAAAACCAGTCATCATTGGGGCCAGCCCAGTGGTGTAGTGGTTAAGTTTGCACGCTGCACTTTGGTGGCCTGGGGTTTGCAGGTTCGGATACCGGGCTCAGACCTACGCACCGCTTATCAAGCCATGCTGTGGCAGGCATCCCACATATAAAGTACAGGAGGATGGGCATGGATGTTAGCCCAGGGCTAATCTTCCTCACAAAAAAAAAAAAAAATCATTGATCCATTAAATTAAAGAACCTGTTTTGTTTTATTTACTTAATTTTAAATATATTTGATTTAATCAATTAACTAATTTTAATTACTATACCACACCTGAACCCACCATACCACCCAAACTGAGAACTAGAATATTACCAATCATTTATATCTATCTATGTGTTCTTGCCCTATTCCATCCTCCTGCCTGCTTTTAGAGGTAACCACTGTTATGAATTTTGTGTCTGTTTCCTTGCTTTCTGTTTGTTTTGTCTCGTACATAGGATTGTCTAAACAATACCTTGCTTAGTTTCACTTATTTTAAACTTTATGTAAAGCTGTCACAGTATATATAATCTTTTGATACCTGCTTTTCTTCACTTAACATTATATTACAAAGATTCCTTTATGTTGTATGTAGCTGTAGTCCGATCATTTTTACTGCTTACTAATAGTAAATATGAAAAAAAAATCATAATTTGTTTATTCATTTTTCTGTCAATGGACATTTACGTTATTAGGGCTTTTTGTTTTGTTTTTACTATTACAAACAGTGCTATTATGAACATTCTTATCCATGTCTTCTATGCACATGCATATGATTTTCTCTTGAGTGTATACCTAGGACTGGAATTGCTGTGTCTTAGGACATTTAAATGATCAACTTTATAAAATAGAGTCAAATTCTTATCCAAAGTATATGACAGATTCTGTCAAACTACATCCTCTCTAATACTTGACATTTACAATTTTGCCAATTGAAAGAATAGAAAATGGTATCTTGTTGTGCCTTTGGTTTGCATTTTTTTGCTTACTAATGAGTCTGAGGCTGTGTGTTTCCTCTTCAGTGAAATGCCTATTCAAGTCTTTTGCCCATTTTTTTCTTTGGATCATTTGTCTTTCGAATTGTAGAAGTTCCTTATATGTTTAGAATACTAATAGTTTGTCAATTATATTCATGACAAATATCTTCTCTCAGTTTGTATCTTATATTTTCATTTCTATAAGGTGCTTTTGATGAAAAGGTGTTCTTAATTTTTATGTAATTTAACTTACCCATCTTTACTTTTATGGCTAGTGCTTTTGGGAACTTAATAAATTCTTCGCGATATCATCATCTGTGTTTTCATCCAAAAGGTTTAAACTTTTGCTACTGACATGTAAGTTCGTAATCCACTGTAGTTGACTTTTGTGTATGGTGTAGAGTTCCAATTTCATTTTTATCTATATAAATAACCTTCTCTTTCATGATATATGTATATGTATCTGGACTCTGGTTTTTGGCTCCTTATTTTATTCTGTTTGTAAATTTCTCTCTCCCTGCTCCAAAACCATGCTGTTTTAATTACTGTAGCTTTATGATTAGTCTTTATATCCATTAGGGCATATCTTCCTTCTTTTTTTCTTCAGAAGTGTCTTGGTTATTCTCGGCCCTTTGTTCTTCCACAATACATTTTATAGTCAAATTAATTATTCATCACAGGCTGTGCTGGCAAACCTCTGCCTTTTCCCTTTGTGCACCTGCTTCTGTAAAAACTCATGACTTTGAAAGCAGAGCAGAATGTCCACTCTTTGCAAGTAAATGTATCCCAAAGAGAGGGAAAGAGGCTGAGCTACTTATCACAAATTCCGTATCCTAGACTCATCCATAAGAAAAGTCATCCTAGTATTCCTGGGAAACACTGAGTGAAGGATGGCGAGGAAGCCGGGGGATCTTAGGGAAAGTCTCTTCAAGGAAACTAGAGAAGTGAATAAGACCTACCCTGACTTCCAACAGTTCTCTAAAATTTCCAGGACTGACTCTGTGGAAATAATCAGTATGCCCTGACATACTCTGAGCTCTCTGATCATAGCAGGTGGTCTTTTGTGCATATTTATTCTACTTCCATTTTTGTGAAGATCCTATAACTTCTAAAATCTTTTTTGATTTAAATAAGAGTGATCCACATTTTACTTAAGTAGAAGATTTATTGTTAGTTTATCTTTCTAGGCTATTATCCTACAATGACTAAGACTTTTGTTTATTGATACCTATGACATATGACAAAGTATTGAATAGCCTTCTGTACTTCCTACAGTTTCTTTAAGGAGAAACAACAGTACTGAAGCAAGAGGTTAATGCCATTTTCCTGTCCTCCTCACTCTTTCCCTGGTACATTTTTGAGAAGTAGAGATTATTACCTGAGACCACAGCTATTCTAAAATTTTTGCTTGTGGCCACCTTTCCACCTTATATAATTCTTTTTATAACCTAGAAGGAGAAAGTTCTATAGTATGAGGGAGATGTCTGCTTTTATTGCTGCTTTGTCAGCTTAAGCCAGCACTGAGGACCCTGTGAGAATGTGTCAAGTACCACCCTAGGAATGGGACTTAAATTCTGTGGTTAGTATTGGCCCTATAATACTAATATCCTCTATTGGTTCATTACCAAACATTCCAGAGTAATTACCTTCCTTTGAGGCAATATATAGGGCTTCTTGGTTCATTTATACTAGAGAGAAAGGAAAGTGCTAAGTAGTGATTTCTGGTTTAGTATTTTCTCTCAGAGCACAGAGCTCTTGGTGAACCAAGAACATATTGGCAGCAGGAAACTTGGCACACATTCAGACACACGTACATACATAAATACATATTGGCAACACGAAATCTTTGTACGCTCTCAGACAAACGTATATACACATTTACATGTGTGCATGCCCGCATGCATGCGTGCACCCTGGAATACGCTCTGGGGGTATAAAGGGTAAAAGACATATAAAGTGGCAAATCACAAAAAAGCCTTTTAATGCTACTGTGAGGCTTTGCACTAAGCAGTGCGGGAGCATAGAGGACAGGCCAGCTAACAGACCCGACATTTCAGGTGCAACTTGCAAGGCTGTGTAAAGATTTATCAGAAGAAGAAGAAAATAGGAAAGGGGGCTTCCTCTCCTACATTCTCTATGGCTCCTTTCCTGCCTCCTAAAGTTTAGTAGTAATTAGGTTTTTCCCAGAGTTCTCTGCCCAGTCCTCTTCTCTCCTTTTCCTTGGTAAGGTCAGCCAGTCTCGCAGCGTTAGTTCCCACCTGAGCGGGAGTAATTTCCAGCTTTCTCTCTCCAGGCCTCATCTCTTTGCTGAGTTCCAGGCTTTTGTTTTCAGCTGCTTGCTAGACTTTACCTGGATATCCTTAAGATACTTTAAACTCAGTTATTAAAGTTTAAACTGAACTTATTTTTATTAATGGCACTATTCACCCAGATTTGAAACCTTAAATTATGTTGATTCTTCACCCTCTTGTGCCTCTTAGCTCTGTTAAACACAGAGACAAAACAAAGTTTTCGTTGCCGTATAATGTCTCTTCTTTCCCATTTTCACTGCCCCTACCCTAGTTTGTAGCTTTTAGTGTCTATTGTCTCTCCTATCTCAGATCTCTTAAATGTATAGTTGTGAGATTGATCTTCCTAGTAATCACCATCTGATTAAAAAATTTTCACTGGCTTTTCATTGCTTTCAGAATATAGTTTAATTTCGTTGGCCTGGTATTCAAGACCTCTGTATTCTAAAACTACTTCACATTCTAGGCTTAGCTCCCATGATCTCTGTCTTGGGCCAGAGCAAACTGGTTCCTGTTTCCCATGTGTCACTAGAGCTGTCCTGCTTGTGTGCTTTACTCATTAATTCAACAAATACTTATTAATCATCTCTGTGCCAGGGATTGTTCTAGGCCCTTTAGCAACATCCGTGAGCAGAATGACAGAAATCTCAATCCCTGTCCTCATGCAGGATATCCTTACATCTAGCAGGGGGAAGAGGTTGTGGGGGGACAATAAGCATAAGAAATTGATATATTTTATAGTATGTTAGAAGGTGGTAGGTGCCATGGGAGAAAACAGAATGGAGTAAAGGGAGAATAAGAGGGAGGCTATTGGGGGTGGGGGGTGGGGCAGGGGCAAGAATTGGATGGTGGTTAGGATAGGCCTCTACTTCTGTGGTAGTTTCTCATTCTTTGGATGCACTCCCATTTCTTCTTATCAAATCCAAATGGATTTGGGGACCCATCTCAAATAGCACCTCCTCTGTGAGGCCTGCCCTTCTCCCAAGTGAGGTCAACTTCCTCTGAATATCCATAGCTTTCTTATTGTTGTTGCCCTTGCTTAATGACAAATATTGCTTTCTTCCTTGGGTTTCAATTATTCATTTATCTTTGCTTTCTTATTAAGCGCTGAGATCTTTCAAGCAAGCATATATTATACCTGACTATTGTTGTTTCTTTAAAGTATTGGTTGAAAGCATTGGCCTTAGCGTTAGTCAGCCTGGATTCGCATCCTGGCTCCATCACTTACTAGCTGTGAGGCTTGGAAAACTTATTCCAGCACTGTGCCTCAGCTTCCTTGTCTCTGATCCCTGTCTAAAGGTGATTGTTTTCTGCCTTATTTTCTGAGTCAGTCTCTTGTTTTTCTCTTACATTATCACACTTTGAAATTTGTAATTATTTGTCTGTGTGTTTGCCTTCCTTCCCTGAATGTAAGCTGCAAGAAGGGGAGAATGTTGTCTGTCTTGTTCCCTGTTATGTTCCCCTCCCACCTTGGATGAGTAGATGTTTGTATGAGTAACGTGAAAGTGTTTGGAACACTTTGTGTCCCATATAAATGTATGACATATCAAATATAGTAGAAAGTACACAATGAACGTTTGGGACCATTGAACACAAGTCTTTTGTTCATGCTTCTTAATAATGATGAAGAAAAATAATATCCCTTCTTCCCATGGTTTCTACTTTGTTTATCTTGGGAAGTCTGGCTCTTAATCTGTTTCTTTCCCGTTTCCATTAGAAGTCATAGAGGCATTCTCTACTTTAATATCTTTATATTTATCATTTTAGTAGCATTGATTTTTGTAAGAAGTAACTAATTGTAAGATATTTTGTGAATATAAATGCAAAAAAAGTATTTTATAATAATGGATGGGAGAAGAGAGAAGGAGAAAGGGTTTCCACACTTTCATTGAATTTCAGCCGCTGAATGTGTGGCAGTTCCTGGAATGATGGTAGTCAGTACTGATTCCCAAGCCATCGCCTCTGCTGACTGGAAATACAGAGTGATGGGTCCAGGCTTCCAAGAATGTGACTGTCCTTGAGGGAATACTAAAATTAACCCATATTCTATCCAAATTCTTATAAACCATTAATACTTTATAACCATTAATCTCCATATGATTTCCCTATGTAAATCAGCTGTGAGTGCATGGTTCAATATTGAAGGACTAATATGTGAAAAGAACCTTAGCTCGTTCCAGCCAAAGCAAAATGGTTCAGTTTTACCATCCCTTGATTTGATGTACGTTTACATCTGTTTATAAAACTGAGTGTTCCCCCCACCTCGACCTAATGCTTCAGTGCTCTCTCCTAATAAAAAAATCAATATACGCATCCAGCACTCATGAGTAACCCTACAATAATAAGCAGAGTACATGCAATTGAAAAAAATAATTTCAGGAAAAAACTGATTAGAATTGTGGTCAACCACAGTCTTTTTAAAAAATAGGTGTTATACAGTATTAGGAATATAATAATCCTTTTAATTTGGTTGTGCCATTTTCTTAAGAAATCCTTAATCTTAGTTAAAATAATCTTTATTGAAATGATATGTTTGGTGGTCTTTCCCTTCACACAATTAATGATGCAGTTAGTCTGAGGAATTCTAAATTAAATCTCTGACAATTCAATTTTATAATTCTTTTTCTGGCTTTTTTAATTTGATGAATATTTATAATGTGAACATTTATAAAGAAGTATTTGCATTCTAGATCATCAATTTTATATCAAATAATATGTGAAAATATTTTATGCTAACAAGTGTATCTCTTAAAGAAAGTGTCTTTATTTTCCTCGAAATACTGTTGCTCTATTTTTTAGCTGACTGCTTTGTGTTGCTAATTTTCCATTTCACAAAATTTTTACATTAAAAATAAAGTATGCTTTTAAAATGTGAATTCTTTGTACTTTTGCAAACATCAGTGTCTTATGCAAAATAGGGAATGTGCAATTCATATTATTCACTCTTTTACTGATCTTTGCTGGTTGCACTTGGATAAATAAATAGATCATCTAAGATTCAATAGGCCAATTGCAGCATATAATAGCTATTCAGAGGCAATTAAACTGCCTTTTTTTATGCCTGCATCTGAGCCGCCCTTTCACAACCTTCAACTTGATTCGTGGTGATTCAAAATTAACTTTAAAGTCTTGTTTGCTGACAGCTTAAAGCTTAATTGACTGAAAGCCAAATAGAGTGTGTTCTGTATTCAGCACTAAGGCTATTGATAAAGCCATGTGTAAATTGCGCGTGGTGAAAGACAGCGATTGGGCCTCCTGTTCTTGTGTTAGTCCACAACTTAGCATTGCTGCACAGTCAGAATTGCTTTGTCAAGTCTTTTATCACACCAAGTTAACTCTCTCTGGAGTTCCTCCAGCAGCAAAGCAGTCGAGTATTGAGCTTCTACAATACAGTGGGGCCTGCTATAATTCTGTTACTTATTTGTGGTTTCATTTTTTTCTTTAATATAGTATTGGCCTTTCATTTCTGAACAGGACCATTGGCAGCATATTTCAAGAACCTAGTGATTTTCAGTTTTTGTCACTTTAGGAAAGAGCAGGGTGTTGAGGTTTAGGGGTTTTGAAAAATATATTAAGAAAAACAAGTATCATAATATTGATTTGTATCTCTTATGAAAATTAATTCTAGCCATTTTGAACATTTAATTAGGATAAGGAATGCATCTTAATAGCCTCGAGTGTAATATAACTTACATTACACAAACAATTACACTGTTGGATTCTTTCAATACTTTTACTCAAAAAATATTTCAGTGATTATTGTACCTTTAGGTATGTGCATTTCTTTTTTTAAATTGTTGCTTACATGAGATGGATTATTAATATATGTTAGTATATTCTATAAAATTTCGTAGTTATGCCGTTTTCCAAATAAGCCCAATAGATCTGATTGTAAAGAAAGTGGAAGATAATTTGCATATAAATATGCATTAACAAAGAATGAAAACTTGAGAAGCAAAGCTAAAACAATTTTCAGAAGCTCTTTACTATTGTCAGCTGTTATGTTTATATATCTTGGAACTCTGTATACTTTATTCTTTAATGTGAAGATTTTGATCTGATATTGATTTAATAACTTAGAAATATAAGTTCACCATGTAATGTGTTTGGAAAATATTTCATAAGTAATGATTATGTTTTAACTTTGGCTTTTTGGATTAATTCTGTGTGCAATGAAATTTAAATATGTTTGTCATGAACTCTCTTCTATTTTTTTTTTCTTGTCTTAATTTTATACAGTCAATTCTTAGATTCAATATAGTAGATTCACAACATTTTTTGAAAATCTTTTCATTTACCTAATGTTGTCTATATTAATTAAATATTTGAAAAGTGAGAAAGCTTAAATTGCCCATTTTGTGTCCTTATATTTTAGTGTAGCTGTTTTAGTGTTCCGAACGTAGAAATAAAAAATATAAAATAAAATCCAGTTTTGATAATAATTTTGATGGAAATGATTATAATGATGAAAATATTTTTTGTTATTGTGTATTTCAGATTATATATAATGGCATTGAAAATATATTCTGCATCTTAAACATTTACTTGGGGAAAACGTCTTTTTTATTTTTGTATCTTTTATTTTAGCATAAGACTTAGAATTGGATGTTGCTGTCTCTTATTGATATTCTGGTAACCATGGCTATCTAATTTTACCTGCCTTCCAATTGATTTCCAATAAGAACCTAGTCTATTCATAAAGAATCAGGATAAGTTGCAACTTAGTTTCAAAATGGCTATAATTTAAAATAGTGTGTTACTCCTATATACTTTTCAATAAAATAGTAATCATGCTTCAAAATGTAAAATCCAGAAGAGTACTGGTTTTATTGAAGTTTCACCTATGCCCAATGAGATTTGAGAGTCAAGAATGAATTGCTTTTATTGATCATGTTTTTGTATTAATAGTTAATCTAACATATCTTTAAAAGCATGAATTATTTTAAACAACATTTTGTTTCTTTTTCATAATGTAGTTGTTTAGTATGTACAAAACAATTGTATTGTTAGGGAGAGCAAATAAAATCTCATTTCTTATTTTTACCTTGAAAAAAAGGAGGCTAAATTTAATTGTAGAGATAATAAATCAATTTTGTTTTACAGTAATTAAACAATTGTAATGATAAAAAAGCAAGACTTATTCTTAAAATTTAGGAAAGATGGTATAAATATTTATTCCACAGTCAGTAAGAGATTAGCAGTAGGAGGTTTTCAGTATAGATTCTGCAAGGGATGAGAGCACTTTGTCAGGCTTTGCTGACTTTGCCAGCCCTGTTTTGTAGATTAAAAAATGAGAATTTACCTGAAGTTCTGAAAGTGTTTACTCGTTTCAAGGGGGGCGAGGTCAAAGTCAAGTTCAGTGGTGCAAATTTTGTAAATTATACATTTTTGGGAAAATATTACATTTTCTGGCAAATTATTATAATTGCAAAACTTTTTATTTTTATTTATTTTAAAATTCTATTTTCAAATTTTTTGAGATTCAAGGCTCTTCTAGGAAAGTGTGACTCATTTATATTTACGATAGTCACCCTAACTTTGGATATTCCCCTTTCTCTCATCTGCACACTATAATTTTATGTAAGTAGATGAGTTTTAGTTTTACTGTTTTTCTTGCTTTTTTCCAAAGAAGTTTCTCCTTTTTATAATGACTAGACTACTTTGTTTTTAGTTAACTATTTGATAGTTCAATGAAACTATTGATATCTTTAATAAGTGGAAAGGAAAATTTTTATAGTCCATAGTATATTGCAAGTGTATCTCAATCTGCTTGTAAGGGAAAATTGACCATTAAAAAGCATCTGTGATGAGATTTGGTTTTACCTTTAATTTCTGAGCCTTGAAATGTTTTATACATTGAAATATAATATTATGATAATACATTTGCCGAACTATTCAAGTGATGTTATACTTGTTTGTATCTAAGCAATTGAAACTTTATGTTGGAGTATTGATAGAAAAATGAAAAAGTCATAAATCAAATGGGCTGATATTAGGATACTAGGAAGTTTCTAACTATTACAGTTTATATTTATACAGTGTGTATTTGGCATTGTAAAGTACCTAATAGCTAAAAGAAAACTTTTATTTTGTATTTAGTTATCTAATTACTAGGAAAATATCAAATGTCATCAAGTTAAATAAAGTGTTCATATAATATCATGACTTTCATTTAGGTTGAAATCTATATTAAAGTTGAAAGTGATAAGTTGTAAAACTGTAGATGAGATCATAAGTATCTGGCCATATATTTTTATTTGAGCTTTTAAAAATGAAGAACGAATTAATGTTTCAGAAATGACATTTTCATTAATAATAGCTTGAAATTGAGAAGATTAGTGTAATAGCACACAAGAATTAACTTCTTATAAGTACAGAGAAAATTACTTTGACTATCAAATTTATGCATATGGTCCAATAACGTTACTAAATACAGATCATTCTTTATTATTTACTTAATCTTTCAGGTAATAGAAGATAAATATACCTTTATTTTCCCTCTACCTTATGATATCTAAAATAATGCAGGGTCCATTCTAGTTGATATTTAATAATTGAGATGATAATATATTGAAAGTGAGATATGAATAGCATTGATAAAATAAGCATTATTTTAAAATACATTTAGGATCAAAGCCAAGGTTACTTCCTGATGAATTCTCTATTGTGATTAACTTAATTATATTTGGCTTATATTGGATGCTGAATTTTATATGATTCTGAGGATAGGAAAGACATCAGGTTTTATTTGGATAGATCAGACAGGAAGGAGTTGATTGTAACTCTGTGAGTTGTGCCATGTTATCCAAAAACGGCTGATCACTATGTTCATGTCCTTTTTACTAATCATTTGTATAAATTGCCCTCTACTCTAGTGGTAAATATGTATTAATATTTTGGATTATTTTTGATAAGACAATGTATGGTTGAATGGAGTGGTTGAAACATCCCTAAGTGCTAATGAGTACTTACTTGGTAGTCTATACTAATGCTTTAGTGGATGCGTAACAAGTTTAGATGTTAAGCTTTTTAGGAAGAGTGAATGATGGCTAATGATTATTTAATGACAGATCTCTGGACTGAAAGGCATTTAGCACTCAAAGTATACTGCAAAGCCTATTTCTCAAAGCTTCAGACAGGTTTATTTGGTCTCACCTTGAATAGAACAGTGCTGTATTGATTTCATTGGTGTGGATTTAAACACACTATCGGCTTAGAATAGCACTAGTATGCAGTAGAAAATGATTGTCTTAACCCTTATGGTGACTTTAAACTATTCTCTTTCTGTTATTATGATGTGAACTTTGGAAATGATCAAGAATTTATTTGAAATATTTGGAGTTCAGGATGTGAGTTTGGATAATATTTGTGTATATGAGCTTAGAGTAGACATTAACTTATAGGGAAGCTTATGTAAAGATATCTAAAACCTACAGTGATATTTTTAATTAGTATTTTCCTCCATATATTGTATTTGAAGAAAATTTTCTCCTATGGAGATTGTTGATGTTTCTGTGGATGACATGCTGATTTTATTATTCTGTTGAATAATATATTATTTAAGTATTTGCTCTCTGAGTGGTAATAATGTTTATGCTCAGTACTTTGTATTTTTTCAGTACATTTCAATATTCCGTATATATAGTATATAAAATCCAATTTAATCTAATTTATTCATATACTTGATATCTTATCTCTCCCCAAGTTTTTACATTTGTTGTAGTTAGCCCCAGTAGAGATATATATAACGTTATTAGATACTATAGACCAAAACTTATTTTAAGCTTTTTTACTAATTATAAATTTTATTTTTTTAAGAAGCATTTTTAATTATGCAGGATTTGAAGATATCTAATATAGATTTATTTTGGAACAGGTGTCAAATATTAACTAGTTTCTGTGCAACAAACACTGACTTATAGGCCAATGATGATTCTGGAGATCGATCTGCAATGATGTTGCCGTGAGTGCCCACTCTCTTCATGCCCTTCACCTTGTCATGTGAAGCACTTAACCTACTTAACCTTCCTTATCTGTAAAATATGGGTATTGGTTTGGTTAGAAGAGCTCTATGATCCCCTTTTCCTCTAAAATTCTAAAATCCTCCACTAATAGTCATCTAATCTTGGACCTAGGAGATGTTTTACACATTCTGCTTCTGATTTGTCTTGATTTCCTTTTAAATTCTTAATGGTATATCTGTTTTGGTAAAAGAATTTGGAAAGTGATTATAGTAGGCATATAATTGTGTCATTATAGCAAATACAGTATTAGTACATATGTGAAGCACCCTACATAAGAAGATGGAATTGTGTGGACCTAATATTTTTTGATTATTTAAAAGATGGACTTCAGGTTTTTCTGTTGTTTTTATTTTTTAAATGGGGAACCTTTTACCTTTGACATATTTTGAGGTGTTTTGTTTTTTTACCATAAGTCAATACTGTTTCTTATTGTTTGAGTGTTGTGTGGAAATTGAAAACGTTGGATAAAATATTAGAGAAAATATTCCATTTCTTTCTTTTGCTAAAAAGAGAAACAGTTTTATTTGAGAAAAACTATAAGTACATGTTAAATTCTTGCTTTGGATTATTTTCATCTGCCTTATTCCTATTGCCCTATATAGCAGTTGATGATACTGACACTGGTGGTCTGTGGCCGTGGAGGTGGTAGGAGTGCTCAGTAGATTTTATCTTCTCTTCATTTTATGTTCCTTTTTTTTTCCTGCCAAAAAGTCGCAGAGCAGTTAAGTACAATAAGAGCCATCCTGAATATATGTGTTTATCCATCATCAATATACATATATTTTCTAGATTTTTACATATGGGAGTATCTATCTGTCTTAATAAAAGATTAATTAAGATAAGAGAGGATTATAAAGCTCTCTCTTCACAACTCCTGAGTAACCTAATGATTTGAGTTAGTCAGGCAGAATTTTGAGGAAATGATAGTGTGTTATAATGTAGCAGAAACAGATTTTTTAAAAACCAGTCTTTTAAAATAGCACGACGTCTTACAAACCTGAGTATGTGACTACATATATATATATATAGGTTAAAACATTAAATTTTTCTCTTAATGTTTATTTCAGGAGTGGTAGCTTTTCCAAATCCATAGTGGTAACAAATCAACGACTTAGATATCCAGGATCTCTAGGCATATGTGCTTATTAGCCTTTTTTGGTTAAACATTGGAAGGACTGTGCAAAAGTTCAAGGCCCAAAGGTTGTTTTAGTTTGCTATGTGCAAGTTAGGCAACTCAGATCCAAGTTATATATGGAATTAACAAATTAATGGGAAATCATATAAAATAGTTACATGAAAGAGAATATTAGTAAATTTTATTATTTGTATATGCTTATTTGAGAAGATATAGAGTAAAAGAAATCATATAAACAGAGAAAAGTTCTGTGAAAAAACATTTGCCAATAACAACTAGAGTCAATTTGATAGATTAGGTTATCTCCATTATAAAATGAAGAATGTAAAATAATTTAAAAATCATCTATAACAATTTTAAAGGCACGTAATTCTCTCTACATGTAGCTTAAAAATGATGAAAGCGTAAACGTGTGACAAGATCAGAAATGAATGTCCTGTGTAGCTTTCTAATAGCAATTCAAGCTTTCCATTTCTTCAAGCCCTCTGAAGCTACTTAAAAATCTCTAAAAAATGGGCTATATCATTACACACATGCATATTCCTTAGGCTGTAGATGGACTACTTTTTTATAGATTGTGGGCTAAGAGTATATCCTTAACAGCTTGAGGCTACATTTGTTTTGTCAGTGGCTTTTAGATTTTTAGCATGAATACTTAGTCTACTTTGCTTATTTTGCCTTCTTCTTTTTCAAAGCTTGCTTTCTTGATCGTCTGTTAATGTGATTAATAAATTAAAAGTCAAAGTTGTCTTTGACCTTTTTGTTTCTCCTTTAAATTTCTTTGCATATTTCTTTCTCGTATTTTATTCTTCCTTTAAATTTAAAAGTATTTTCCTTTAAATTTCTTTACTTATTTAGTTCTTAGGAATTATACCACATGTTAATCTATAGCAAGTTTTAATAACTCACAGGATGCTTAAAAAAAAGATAGTCATATATTTCTGCCGATTGTGGACTGGGTTATTAAAATCTTTACTATAACACTTTGCTTTGGGCTTAACCATCACAACTTTTCCCTGATCTGCTGTTACTTCAAAAGTCTGGCCAGTAATTCCCAAGATATTATGTTGCCCCTAACTATGCTCTATTATTTCTACTTAACTCCTCACTTATAGTGAATAAAAAAATAACATGAAATAAAGTGATTATTTTTAAAAATCAGAGATAATATTATAAAGTAATCTGCCGAGAAAAATAAAAGCAGGAAATCCCTTAGAAGTTCTAATTTACTGCAAACCGTTAAAAATGGTAACTTTAGCTACGTGTCATTGTTTTATTATTGTGACCAAATGTATAGTAATTCAGAAAAATGAATAGTACAGATATTTCTTATAAATGAACAGATGTATTTGTTAACTTCTCAAAGGTAGAACAAGGCAGATATCCTTTTTTGTGTGTGTGTGAGGAAGATCAGCCCTGAGCTAACATCCTTGCCAATCCTCTTCTTTTTGCTGAGGAAGACGGGCTCTGAGCTAACATCTATTGCCAATCCTCCTCCTTTTTTTGCCCCAGAGCCCCAGTAGATAGTTGTATGTCATAGTTGCAGATCCTTCTAGTTGCTGTATGTGGGACGCCACCTCAGCATGGCCAGACAAATGGTGTGTTGGTGCGCGCCTGGGATCCGAACCTGGGCCGCCAGTAGCGGAGTGCATGCACTTAACCACTAAGCCACGGGGCCGGCCCCCAGCAGATATCCTTTTGATCTGGTTTTATATCACTGAATTGATAGAGATAATTATGTAGGTGAAAATATTTTATAAGCAAATCTAATAAATGGTTTGTCATTTTATGGGTAAAAATGACCTCAGGTGTAACAAGTTCTCACTGTGCTATAATGCACAGGTATAAAATCTTCATAGAGTGTATTCCTACAATCTACCAAATGTTAAGTCTCATGTGTTCCATTTGATCTTTTAAAGAAACACATCATCATGTCTTCTCCATTATTTTTATAAGTAAATCTCATTGCAGAAGTTTTCTTTTTCTGAACACTAACTGGATTTTTATGATAATGATTTCCTATGTTTTCAGATTTATATCATGTTATAAGCCACTAACCACTATTTCTGAAATATTTCTTATGCTGTGAAAAAGCTAACAATGATCTTAGTGTTACAATTTGTACAGTTTTTAAAACTTGGCGTGTATCTCAGATTCACCTTTGAAAGATAAAATGAAGCAAGAATTGAGCATTTTCAGAGTTAATTATTACCTACAAGATTTCAGATTACAGAGATAACTTAGATATTTGGAATTTTTTAAATCTCAGTTTTCTCTCAAACTGAGAATGTTTGCGCTAAAAGTAAAGTAAAAGAAAAAAAATGGACTCTTTGTTCAGGTAGAGAATAAAGGGGAAAATAGGATAATGCAGATCATGGAGAAATGGGTGTAGAACTTCTCTGTGTGAAGAATAAGAAATTGTTACAAGAATTACTTGAAAAACCTGCAAGTTGCTCTCCTAAGGTTTCTAATTATCAAGATAATCAACACACCCCCAAGATGGTAATATTAAATTTCCTTTGAAAAAGAAAGTCATTTTGGAGTGTTCATTTATTTTGCTTTTGTCTGATTTTGTGGAAAATGGATTTGACGTATTTTGTCAAATGCACACACACGGTACATATATGTGCAAGAGGCATTATTTCAAAACGGCTTAATCAGCAGCAGCAGAAAGATATATGCATTTGCAGAACCTCTGGTGTTCCAGTAGGGGGCTATCGTGTATACATACAAATTAATTTTGTGTTTGTTTACTGCAGCTTTCAAGTGAGCCAGGAAATAGTGCAGCAGCAACAAAAACAACAAAAGCCTCATAGGTTTGGGGAGCAACTTCCATACGCTCCATCAGTAGGTGTAAGGAAAACACTGGCAGATGTGTCACAAGGCAACTAAAATGTGTTTTCAGTGCAACAGAGGAAACTCCCAGGCTGCTCACAGAGTGAATACTGAAAATATTCTACACACGCACACTAGCTTTGGTAATCATGTAAAAGTTTGGAAATAAATGTTGAAGTGCCCCATGGTCGTCACTTTTAATCGGTTCATCTTTTTTCCCCTAGGAGGTAGAGAGGAAGATTCAGAAAATTTGTACATTTTATTTTATTTCAGGTGCACAGGTAGCAATTTATATATTGACCACATAACCATTGGCAATTTTAATTTTTTTCCATATCATCGAAATTTATTTGATGTATTTTGTAAAAATTGCAGGATTTGCAGTGCTCTAAGTTGTGCCAACAAATGAAAATAATATGTAACATTCATGTAAAAGCACTTGGCTTGAGAAAAGGAACTTAATTAAACACATTTACAATGGCATAGACCCATGGATCCTCCTTATGAGCGTATTTTGATTAAAGTTCATCTAAAAGACAATTTGAACTCAACTCACTTTGGAAGATCTAGTTTCTTTTGGATATTTCTGTTCATGTTCAGAAATGTGTTAAAATATATTTTGATTGGACATATTTCACTATCGTACAATTTTAAACTCATCTTTACTTAATATGCAATCTTATATATGTTTTTCATAGTATCAGCCGATAATGCCACATCACATTTAAAATATCCTTGGGGCTGAGAAAAGAGAACTAGATAAAAATGAAAATTTGGAAGAATATTTTACTGGTCTGAAAATAGAAAGAAGTCTTTTGTAGTTTTGTTGACTAACATTTGTAGAGCTTTGAATAATATATATGCTAAGACTGTTCTAACTGTATGCAGACTTTGTAGGTAGTAAATCATGTGTCTTAATTCTGAAAGTTCTCTTGTTCTCAAGATTGCCAGTATTAACAAAGCTCACTTTGCTAAATTTACTTTGTTCTTTAATAATTAATCAAACCTAATATTAGCAAATGCATTTTATTGCAAATAAAACAAAGTTGTAAAGAACCATAGTAGAAACTATTTTCTAGCTTAATCCAAATTATTATTTTAAATAATCTCTACATGCTGCCCTTTAGTTTTCTGCTGTGAGATCTTGCCACGTACTCTTTTCTGGTCATTCATATAAAGTCTAACAAAGTCACAGTTATTTATTAATGTGTAAGATATATACCTTATTAAATACAAATAAAGAGTAAAGAAAACCTTTTAAAGTTGTATTTTCATTTATCATGAATAAATAGACATTTCTGAATTTCCAAAGTGATGTATTAGAGTATATTGAAATTTATATCAAATTCAGAAAATATTCCTATCAATGTGAATATCACTCAGACTGTATCATGTGTCAGAAATTTATGGCATAAAATTAGTATGCTAAAACCAATCTAAATGTAATGTTTTGGTTTAAAAAATCCTAATGATATGTTTGTGATATGATTTTAAATATAGTTATAATCTTGAAGTGAATTGTGATTGAATTCAACCATATTACTTCATTAATTTTTACTAGAATTTTAAATAGCAAACGTGTATGTCATCTGTAAAAAGCATTGTGATACTCAATCCTAAACAAAGAATCAAATTTTAAAACAGTTTTTCCAGGTCAAATCACACAGTGCTTAAATTATATTATCAGAGTAGTAAATTAGTATCTTATTATCTAAGGTTTTAATACCTAATGCAGTCACAGAGCTCCATCAATGTATGGCTAATAGCAGATATAAAGTATCTGCTGGTAGTCCATCTCTCATAAAACCGCATTTAGCCTTAATTCAAATCCATTGATTCCTATTCCAGTTAAAACTGAAGAACTTAATATGTCTTTTAATCCTTTTATTGTAAGCTAGGATAAAATTAATTTTACCCTGGAACTGCACAAAGCAAATTAACATGATCTTTAGAGTTATTTAGTAAAGTGCTTCAAACTGTTAAATTTATCTTGACCTCTTGGTTGCACTCTCTGACTGCTTTTTAAATGAAGTAATCAATATCTCACAGCCCTTTAAATAGCTTAAACTTCTCAAATATTTTACCTGTGTTCTAGTTAAGCTGTAAGTAAAGTGTTTACTCCTGTTCATGTAAATCTAGAGTCAATTATGCTAAATCAGAAGACAATTATGTACTTTTGAGGAACACTGTATGAATTAAATGGTTGTTTTCATAAAATCAAAGGCTCATATTGTATTTGAAGTAACCCAATAACAAGAAAACATATTATTCTCACACAGAACAGGTATTCTGTTTGCAACTTAAAATGTGGAACATTTATGTCCTTTACCATTGTATGTAGTTTCTGTTTCCACATAGGGCGAGTTGAAGGTATTAATTTTCTTACTGTGGTAGGGTGATCAACCGTCCTGTCAAGAAAATGGATCTCCATGTCACCCTTTAGCATGATTAAATGGAGGCATGTCTCTCTGAAAAAATACCAGATTTTCACGAGACAGATGAAACTCTAGAAAGGTCTACTTTTACAGAATTATTTTATTTTTAATCGCTCAACATCTCCCCTTTGGTTGTCAGTTTATTTGTAGGGAAACGTTGCAGCTAATTGCGTATTTCTCATCTTTAAGAGAAAACACAGGCAAATTCAATAATTTTAAATGTTTCCAAATCTGAAAAATTAAAGAATCAGAAATCTCTGTGTTACTGTTAGAAAAGGAGTAGGGATACCTTATGCGTTCACTAATCAGTTGGTGTCTCTTTTAGGGGATGCTTTTCTTGCTCTTACTTCTCTCCTTGTTAACAAAGAACTATCATCTTTTCAGCTCTGAGAACTGATAAAAATTACATACCATAGAATTTCAGCGTCAGTAGTGTTCATCGCCAGTTAGACAGTGTTCTTGTGAGCCTGTGCACATGCCAAACTTTAAATTGCACCAAGTGATGTACTTGACAGCTAATTAAGATTTCATATTTTGGCCACTTAGCAGAGGGCACCTGTTATGATTCTTTCTATGAGCTTAAGGATAAAATTTACAAATGGCTCTTTTAAAGTACATTGTTAAAACTTCCCTGAAGTCTTAATTCCTTCTCGAGGAGTGGGAGTTCAGGCAAGATTGAGGTAGTTAAACAAAAGGAACAGAGAAAGTGGGGGGACCAGAAGTGCAGGCGGAGCTCTCGGAATGCCCCTGTTGTTAATTTCCTACTGGAAGCAGCGCATGTGTGCTCCTGTGCCCCCTCCCCCTGCAAGCAGTGGCCGTTGTAGAGCTGAACGGCCGGGGTCAATGCCTTGCCTATTGATCAGTATCCCTGCAGTCCCTTGCTCCAGCAGCTGCTTCACTGGCTTCTTTCAGGGCCTGCTTCAGTACATTAGAATAGAAATCCATAACCAGAGCTGTGCTCATCCAAGCAGGGGAAGAAACTAAATTAAATGGTATAAAACAATCTTGGATCAGGAGTTTGTGCCAATTCATCTTGATCTAAGATGTCACACCGGGCTCTCTGTCTGAGCACCTGGGCTAGAGGCAGCCATAGTGAAAATAGATGGAGCTGCGATCATTCATTTGTCAGCTAAGGAGCAGGGCAGCGGTTAGCAATTCCCTTCTGCAGAGGTCAGCTGACAGAACAATCAGTGCAACAGCAGAATAGAGCTTTCCTTTGAACTATTGTTATGGAGCATGCTCTTGTTGAGACGTGGGGGGAGGGGAGCTGGGTTTGCTTCCTGTTTCAAGAATACTATGTAAAGAGTGGAATATACACTACATGAATCTAGACGGAGTTGCACAGAGCTCTTACTCGTTATGTCTGTTCTTTTATATCAATAAAGTTGATTTTAAATGCATATACTGAGATATAGATTATCAAACTGTTAAATATCACTTTGTCTAGAATTAGGGTCCATTTTCAACCTTCTAAACACAGAGGCAGTGATTACTGATTTTTTTTCTTCTTAGTATGGTTAAGCTTTTAGGTTTCTTTTCCCCCTTTAGTTACTATAACTAGTACAGATCAGTGTCATACTTTGAATCTATAATAACATGTAATAGCATGCTAATACTTTTTCTAACATTTCCTCTTTTTCTTTAAAAAACTAGGAAAAAATCAGTGGAGAGAAATGCATACTATGGTATCAGATTAGAAGATATTTCTTACTATAACGTAAATAGTTTTAAACATTTTAATTGAGGCTTTTTATAAGATATGTTAATTCATGAAATATGGCTACTTATGACCTTGAAAGTTATAAAGTAATTTTATAACATTAGAGGAACATCTTTGTAAAGCAGCCTGCGTATGATTTGAAATATACTATACAAAATTAAACAGATTATAAAAATGAGTAATAACTAAAATTTTATATGAAAGAATATTTTTTAAAGATGAATTTATTCTCTATGGACTCATTTTAGATTTTGTCTTTCTATACACTGCTTAAAAACTAAGGGCAAATTTCCAGAACATTTTTTTTTTTAAACAATAAAGTATGACATGTAGAAGCTTAGTAACTATAGCAGCAACAACAACAAATCTTTTTATACTCAGTTACACCAAACTTTTTTTGGAATCCAAATAAAGAATAGCTACTCTTTGATGTTACCATCTTAGTTTTCTAGATAACCCCCTCCCATTTTTCCTTAAGGAGTTTAATGCCACTTACTTACTCAGTTATTCCTTTTCAACTCTTAAATTCTTTATAATATCGTACCATTTCCATTTCTCGACTCAGAGCTTCTTGCCCACATCCTGTTCTTCCTTTCAGCACAGCTAAATAAATGGAATTTAAAGTGTATACTAAAAAGCTTTGTGCTCTAGGTGTTTTTTTAATTTAGCTTCTGGAAAGGCCATACCTACTTCTCTTGCAAGGATTTTTTGGTTTTGTTTTGGTTAATTAGGATTTTTAAAAGAACTCAGGGCATGACATCGCAGATCTTTCTGCCGTGTTTTCATCAACTACTCAGACCTCACCGTGGATCTTGAAGCTGTCCACTTCTCTGCATCTCCTGTCTAACATCCCCAAACCAAACCAACCTTAATCTCTCATTTTGATTTCTACAATACTCTCCTAATTGATCACCTCACTTCCAGCATTCTTCATGCATGCTCGGAGTGGTTTTCTAAAACCCTAAATCTGATTGGGTCGTTCTGTGGCTTAAACCGTCTCTTACGTATCTTCCCAGTGTTTGTAGCATAAAAATTTAAATGTGACTATCACCTATAGAGCCATGTATGATCTGGCCCTTGCCTGCCTCTCTTGCCTCATTTTCTACTGTTCTCCTCTTGATTCATAGAGTTCCAGCTCATTTACTAATCCTTGAAATAGAAAACAACAAATTCCTTCATGCTTTAGGTTCTTAAATGTAGTGTTCCCTCAGTCCATAAAGTTCTCATTGGTTTTGTAACCTGTACATTTCTAATTCCTGTTTAGTAGCCTTTAAGTTCAATGAGGGCAGCGACTTTGCTTTTCTCATCCCTATTAATTCATATCTAGCGTAATGCCCCACATATACTAGACATTCAATTCTTATATGTTGAATGACTGAGTAACTGAGGGAATGAATGAACTTCTGCCACCACTGGTACTTAGTGTTTTCCACCTCGTCATCGCATGAGTCTTCTTCTGGTTCTTCTTGACACCAGTGTTGTTTTACCTCACAATCCACCCTCCATACTGCCACTATCATGATCTTTCTTACAACGAATGAATCTGATGTCACCACCTTATACAAAATTGTTCAACAGCTTTCCATTGACCAAAGGTTAAAAGTCTTCAACTTGTCATACAAGGCCTCTCATGGTTTGCTACCCCTTTAGCCTCCCCTGTTGTCATTCCTCTGTCTTACTTCCATTAGTATAGTATGACAAAGCTGAAAAACAAAGAGACAGAATAAAACAAAACGTCTAAAAATATTCAGCGCTCTTGGCTGCTAGTTTCTTGGTTGGCATACTGAGCTCTGAGGGCCCTTTGTTGTATTGATTTAATTAATGTATAGAGTAAAGAACTGAAAGAGGCCAGAAAAGCTAGATGGATTAATATTAGAAAGAGCAGAAAGCTGACCTCCAATCAAGATGGCTCCAGAAGTTCACTTTTTAAATCCCTCTGTACCAAATATATAGCAATGATGGATAAAATATACAAATAGAAAACCAAAGAGACATAACTAGGCTCAAGAAAGATATCTCTGTGAAGAAGTAATGGAATAGAAATGCAATGATCTGGGCTGAAACCATTAGCTGCTTTCCAGAAGCAGGCTTTTGGCTCCTATGACCTAGAGAACTTAAAATATTTTTATCACGAATAAAGCTTAAAGCCAGGAGCTAGGCTATGGCTTCCTTAGTTCCTGGAAGAATATTGAAAGGATGCGAGTACATTGCTACTCAGTTATAACTGAGATTGTGTTAATAAAGAAGAGGCAAATGGATATTAACTATGTGACTGGCGATGTTAACCATATTAGAAAATATTGAAAATAAGTAAATTGTGTTCAACCTAAGAACTTAGAAACAAAACAAAACAAAGAGAAAGAGAATAGAGAGAAGATGTGAAGAAAGTGAAGAAAGGAGAAATAGTAAGAATAACAGCAGAAATAAGTGAAATAGAAGGCAATGAGATAAGATCAAAACCAAAGTATTTTTTGAAAATCTGATAAAATATATATTTCTAATAAAACTGATAAAGGGATAAAAATAATATTAGAGAAGGCACAAATAATATTTAAAAGGATTCATAGCAACTGATACAATTGAAATTTTTTAATTGTAGACAATACTGTAAATAACTTCATACCAATAAATTTAAAAACTTAGATTAAATAGATAATTCTTTTTAAACTATAAGCTGTCAGAAATGACTCAAGGAGAAATAGAAAGTCAAACTAAATAAGTAACTATTAAAGAAAATGAATTCATAGTACACAATATTCCTTTTTCCACCCTGCTCCTCCCCTGCCCCTTCATTCCCTGCCCCCTGACTCCAGGAGTGGAGTGTCCTGAGACAGAGGCCCTGATAATTCTAGAGGAGAACTTCCATCCAACTTCTAGAATCTTTTAACTGTTTCAAAGAGTTGGTGACGGAAAGTTACTTAACCCAATTTTGGGGGCTTCTATTATATTGCTATTAAGACCCAACAAGAATAGTATATGAAAAGAAAATCATAGTCCAGTCTATGGACAAAATGTAAAAAACTCTATTAGCAAATTTAATTCAGAGTCTGTCTATTGGTCCGTTTATCTATCTGTCTACCTGCCTATCTACTGATCACCATCCATCCATCTATCCATCCATCCAGAGTTTACCCCCAGGAATGCAAGTATAGTTCAAGGTCAGAAAATATATAACATTTCAGGTAACATTAATACGATTATATAATAGATTAAAAACATTTGATAAGGCCAGGATTGTGGTGACCTCTAGGGCATGAGGGAAGGGTAGTGAGGTCAAGAAACAATCCATAGTGGACTTTGGTTATATCCACATTAATTAATTTTTCAGAATCTGAAGCAGCTATGGAAAAACATTAAGATATTATAAAGTTGATTGTGTACGTGTATGTCATGATACTCGTTATATATTCTCTATGTAATTCTATGGATGCTTGTAAAATTGCATGATAAATATCAACAAAAAATGAAAGGTACTCCACCTGTAAAAAGGAGTAAACTAAAAAGGGGGTAGGACTGAGCAAAGGACCAAGTCTTAGGAGAATTTTGGGAGAGTGAATGAGGTGTAGTTACTTTAGAGAGAAAAAGTTTGGGAAAAGAAATTTTAAGAAGCATTATTAATATTAGGAATGCAATTCCTCATTACCTGCTATTTATTGATACTTTAATAAGGATTTACAATTGTTTTCCATTATGTTTTGGGTATCACGCTGGTGTTTCTTCTGAATATGAAATTATGCTGAGCTTTGCCTAGGTTACAAGTATTTCTTCAAATGGCTAGTTGCGCTTCTGCATTCTAGTCTGTCTGGACAAAATACTCATCTTTTTCCTCTGAGTGCCCATCCCTCTTATTGCCTGGCAAACTCCTACTTATCCTTGAGTCTTAAATTCAGCATTCCCTTCTTTGTAAACAGGCTGTCCTTTTTTTATGCACTAGTGAGCTTCTTGAGAACGCGGACTATTTGTTTTCATGTTTGCAATACCCTGGCCCAAAGTAGATGCTTAGTAAATACTGTTAAATTAGTGGGCAAATTAATAAATGAGTTAATGAGCAATCTTTAAAAAGATTTATTGAGATATGATTTATATTTTATGGAATTCATCCTTTCAAAATGTAGAATCCAGTTATTCTTAGTATATTGGACTCATGCAGATATGAGTATAATCTAACTTTAGAACATTTTCATCATCTCAAAAACCTAGTGTTCATTAGCCATCATTAACCATTTCACCCCCATCCTACCCTAGACAACTGCTAATCTACTTTCTGTCTATATGGATTTGCCTATTCTGGACACTTCATGGAAATGGAATCATACAGTATGTGGTCCTTTGTTGACTGGCTTCTTTTCCTTAGCATAATGTTTTCAAGGTCATCCATGTTCCACATATATCAATATTTCATTCCTTTTTGTTGCTGAACAATATTTTATTGGATGGATTTACCAAATTTTGTTTACCCATTCGTCAGTTGACGAGCATTTGAGTTGTTTCTACTTTTTAGCTATCATGAATAATCCTGCTGTGAACATTCATGTACAAGTCTTTGTATGTACATTTGTTTTCATTTCTCTTGGATAAATACCAAGGAATGGAATTGCTGGGCCGTATGGTAACTCTATGTTTAACTTTTTGAGAAACTGCCAAACTATTTTCCAAAATAGTTGTACCATTTTACATCCTACCAGCAATGCATGAGGCTTTCAATTTCTGTATACACTCGACAACATGTTGTGATCCATCCTTTTTATTGCACCATTCTAGTGGATGTGAAGTGGTATCTCGTTGTGGTTTTGATTTGTATTTTCCTAATGACCAATTATGTTGAGCATCTTTTAATGTGCATATTGGCCACTCGTATATCTTTGGAGAAATATCTATTCAAATTGTTTGCCCCTTTTAAAAGTTGGGTTTTCTTATTATTGAGTTGTAAGAGTTCCTTATATGTTCTGGATATAGTCCCTTATTAGACATATGATTTGACAGTGTTTTCTCTCAGTCTGTGTGTTGTCTTTTTACTGTCTTGATTCTGTCATTTGAAGTACAAAAGTTTTTAATATCGATGAAGTCTGATTAAAAAAGTTTTTTTAAGTACTTGTGCTTTTGGTATCATATCTGAGAAATCATTGCCTAACCCAAGATCATGAAAATATACATCTATATTTTCTTCTGCAAGTTATTTGATTTTAGCTGTTATATTTTGGACTGTGATCCATTTTGAGATGATTTTTTTGTATGATGAGAAGTAGAAGTCCAAATTCATTTCTTACATGTGGATAACCAGTTGTCCTAGTGCCATTTGTTGAAAAGACTATTATTTCTTGAATGAGCATCTTGAATGTTTTTCTAATCACATGTCTTTTTTGTATTGATATTCTTTTAATTTATGTTTTTATGTTTTGGCTTCCAGGTTGCTTATCAAGTGTCCCACAAATGAAAAAAATTTCCACGTCTTATGAGGAAAGACGGAAGCAAGCTACTGCTATTGTTTTACTAGGAGTTATAGGAGCTGAATTTGGTGCTGAAATTGAACCTCCTAAACTGTTGACCAGACCGCGAAGCTCTAGTCAAATTCCTGAGGGTTTTGGTTTGACTAGTGGTGGATCCAACTACTCACTGGCCAGACATACTTGTAAGTTTTAAAATTCCTAATGCTGATCTGTTGCTTCTCAATACATATTATTTGTTAACAAAATCTCGGAATATTGGACATATCCCAAGTTTTAGCTCAAATAGAATGCTTAAGTGGAGTTAGAAAGCAGTACAGTCTGTTTGGCACATTACTGTGGAGTTATAGTTACTCGAACTTATTTTTAAAAGTTAAAATATGGTCTTTTAAATGCTTTTCTTAAAATAACACATTTCTGAGCTTTGTGTTTTAGGTTAAAACTTCTAACTAACAATTTCTGGAAAGCTATGCAACTTGTCCTGACCATAGTTTGAAAAGTCAGGGGTGGGAGTGTAACACCAATTTTTTCTTGGAAAAAAAAGAAAAAAGATATAGATATAAATATCTACCTATCTATTTTTCTTTCTCTTTTTTTTTTTTTGTGAGGAGGACTAGCCCTGAGCTAACATCCGATGCCAATCCTCCCCTTTTATTTCTTTAGGAAGATTGGCCCTGGGCTAACATCTGTGCCCATCCTCCTCTACTTTATATGGGACGCCACCACAGAATGGCTTAGCAAGCGGTGCGTCAGTGCGCACCCAGGATCCAAACCTACAAACCCCGGGCCGCCGCAGCGGAGCACGCGCACTTAACCAGTGCACTTAACCGCTGTGCCACTGGGCCAGCCTCCCAATCTATTTTTTTTAAAGAGCATGAATGAAGAATTATGAATTACCTCTGTAATTTAAAAAATATTCCAATAACAGTTTTTAAATGACTAAACAATTACATTCAGAGCTCAAAGGGCTTGTGTCATACTGCTACCTTTGGTTCTGTGATCGGTATGTTAACAATAGGTAAGGGTATTTTATAATGTCTTTTGGTAGTTCAAAAGACAAAAGACAAAAGTGTCGGAACTCCTTTAGGTAAGGTCAAAATGTTCTTGCCGTATTGCAAAAGCATTTATAATAAATTGTGTCATCTTAAGGACCAAATATAATCCTACTGAATATATCACAAGATATTCTGTGTAGAACAAATTACAATGTGTTCTTTTGGGGTTTTGGCCTTTAAGCAAGGGGAAAACATATATGTTACTTTGTTAGTTGTGACAGCAGAGAACTTCACTGGGTCATTGTTACATACTTTTGCTATGAACCCAGGGAGCCATATTAGTATTTTTTATTGTTAAAGCCCTGCTGTAGACTTAGCTGCCCCCTCCCCCTTTTGGGGCCCTTAATCCAACAAATATTTATTAGTATTAGTAATCTCTTGATCTCTATTTGACATTGAGAATCAGAGAGTGACAACAGCAATAACACCACGAACAATAATCAAGCAACTAATTCTTTTGAGCACAGTTTTAAGCTGTTTATGTGCGTTGACTGACTTAATCCTCATAATAACCCTATAAATTGGATGCCTCAGTTATCTCCATTTTACACGTAAGGCTAGTGGGGCACAGAGAGGTTTGGTTAACCTGGCCGAGATCATACCTCTAGGAAATGGCAGTTTCTGTCTCAGCACAGTCTGTTGGTTCCAGAGCTCATGCTGTTGACCATTGTGCAGACTGCTACTGTTCAATGGTTCCTGGTTGAAAAGGGCTTAATGACTAACATGTCCTATCAGTTAAAATTTAAAAACCACTTTATTTTCTATCCCCTCATTTGATCTTCAAAATAGAAATGAAGACTCTTTCAAAGTGGCTTAGCCAAAAACTGGTGAAACCTGAACTTGATCTCAAGCTGCTTGTGACCTGAGAAGCCATGCCCTTTCCATTTTCCACCTGTGCACGTCCGCCTTCCCTCTCCTGCAGAGGCCTCCATGCTGCTGGGGCCTGCCTCTCACCTCTAGCCTCTATCTTTGCTCCAGTTCATCAAGTTCTCTGCTTTTTATTCATAAAACTGTTCAAATCTTACCCACTGTGTGCAAGTCTCTTTAGTTAAGCCCAGCTCTCTGTGTGACTTATGTCTATAGTTCCTTATTTAGAATCTTGGCATTAGAATGTTAGAGGTGAGTGAAACCTTGATATCATTTATTTAGTCTGGTGGCTTTCACCATTTTTTGTTCACCGTCTCTCTAGTGAGTATCAAGATGCTAATCCCTTGCACATTTTTATGTTGAGGATATTGTGAATATTGACATTTAAAAATAAAACTATTGTTCTTTTTAGTATATTCAATAGAATATTTACCATAACTGTTTGATATCCATCATCATCCATCTTTAAAATATACATGACAAACTTTCCTTTAAAAGTCAGAAATCATACATCCTTGACTATTTTCCTTAAAGAGAGAAAATTTCTACCCTGACAGTTTTAAGGAAGGTGTTCATTTGCAGATTTAGCATCCAGAAATCAATTCCTTTAATTGTATTTTTAAAACTATTTTTGCTTTTAAAACTATTCCTTGAAGAGTTTTAAGACGCTACCATTTGAAGAGGATTATTTATTTTGAAGACTACTGATTTAGTACAACATATTTTATATGATTTCTCAGTGCTATTCTTTTGTATTTTATATTTTCCTGCAAAGAAAGTGAACATAAATACTATTTCTCTGGAATTTCCCATAGCTCAATATACATATCTGTATATAAATGTGAAAACATCATAAATTAATGAATTGCTGACTGATTCCACCCAAGCCATTGGCTGGTTGCTAAGCAGGTTAGTTTATACCACATTATCTTAGTTATCTTGACAAGTACTGTTGTCATCCCTTTTCT
Source organism: Ceratotherium simum simum (assembly GCF_057802395.1). Taxonomy (NCBI): domain Eukaryota; kingdom Metazoa; phylum Chordata; class Mammalia; order Perissodactyla; family Rhinocerotidae; genus Ceratotherium; species Ceratotherium simum. Next base: position 44,916,710 of record NC_141913.1, read on the forward strand.
AACCACAATTTATCCTTATCTAAAATTCTGATATGCATGCATTTGCTTATGTATTTTTTTTTTTAACTGTAATAATTTCACCAGCAAATCATTACTACTGTTAACTAGAAAAAGAGGAAACGGGGCCGACCCCGTGCCTTAAGCAGTTAAGTGCGTGCACTCCGCTACTGGTGGCCCGGGTTCGGATCCTAGGCGCGCACCGACACACCACTTCTCTGGACATGCTGAGGCCGCGTCCCACATACAGCAACTAGCAGAATGTGCAACTATGACATACGACTATCTACTGGGGCTTTGGGGAGAAAAAGGCGGAAAAAACAAAGGAGGAGGATTGGCAATAGATGTTAGCTCAGGGCCGGTCTTCCTCAGCAAAGAGAGGAAGATTGGCATGGATGTTAGCTCAGGGCTGATCTTCCTCACAAAAAAAAGAAGAGGAAACAGGTTAGGAGAAAAGAGGGAATTAAAAAAGCTATGGCAGAGTAGAAAGATTTTTCAGAGAACCGTTCGGAATTGATAAAAGAGTCGAAGAGTCTTAGTACTGCTCTTTTGGTTTGTTAAAAGACTGGGAGCTGAACTACATGTCAAGGGGTCGACCCCAAAGCCTATTTCTGACAGGAGGGAAACCCTGGGCCGAGCTGTGCTATGGGGACAGCTTTGGCATGGTCCCTCCTCAGCTTTCCCAAGCAAAGTAAATAAAACTTACCCAAACATTTTAAATATTTAGGTGTTTTAAAACCAAGTTTATTCTTTAAGCATTTTGGATAAAGGGCTAGGGAAGGGCAGAAGGTAGCTTCTTCACAAATAATATTTAAAATTATTTCTTAAATAATACTTAAGATTATTAAACAAAAGATAGATTCAGAGAGGTTTCTAGCAAGCAAGAAATAATATATAAAAATGAATGATATAGTACCTGTTAGAACCAGTTTAAAATGTATCAAATATCCTTGATATTTTCCTCACTTATTATGGTTGCCCTATTTTAATAATTATAAAATATTTTAAAGATAATCGTGGGTTTGCTTTCAACTTCCATCGCATTACCCTGTTTTTTCCTCAAAAGTGTTAGATTCCTTTGTGGTAGATTTGCCTACCACAGGGATTTTCGAGACCTTTCTTATTTGAATTGAGGTGGCTTGATTAAATTTATATTTATCAGTTTAAATCTTGCTCTCTTGATTCGCAACAGATGTCTAAATATTCATGTCTCATTTGAGCTCTTTTTGATCAGCTGTGTGTAATATTAACCTGTTACAATGTTAACCTGCTAGAAGTTGCTATATGTATTGCTATGTTATTTGTTTATGTGACATTTAGAGTGCATTGCTACCATTAAATATTTAGTCTTAATGGCATCCTATTGAATGAGATAATAATTATCTTCATTTTGAGATAACACCATTAAGATGCAATACTTGATGAATTTTAATTGCTAATATAGTTAGAGGTACCGATAGTGAGTTCTAACCATCCTCGTAAAGCCATTCTGTGAAAACTCATAAGGTCGTCAAATCCCAATTATTTGCATTGATGGGAGGGGAAGAGTGACACTGAAGCCTAATTCAAAAGTCATATTTTGTGTGTGTGTGTGTGTGTGTGTGTGTGAGGAGGACTGGCCCTGAGCTAACATCCATTGCCAAGCTTCCTCTTTTTGCTTGAGGAAGATTGTCCCTGAGCTAACATCTGTGCCAGTCTTCCTCTATTTTGTATATGGAATACTGCCACTGCCTGGCTTGATGAGCGGTGTGTAGGTCTGCTCCTGGGATCCGGGCCACGAACCCCAGCCGCCGAAGTGGAGCACACGAACTAACTGCTACGCCACTGGGCAGGCCCCAAGTCATACTTAGTTTTATAATACATTTTATACTTATATTTGAATATATATGAGTCTTTTGTAGGAGTTGTATTTTACATAAAACATAAAATCACATATTGAAGACAAAGCTGAAGGTCTCTGGAGATTAAGAGGCCTAGACTAGGCCACTCTGTTACCTTGTAACCTTGGTAGGTGAAGTTTCCCTCTGGGTTGCAGTTTCCTCTTGTATAGAATAAAGAGTAAGAACTATTTTGTCTTTAAAGCTGCTTTTGATCCAATTAGTCTCTGCTTCAGAAGTGAAATAGAAAGTATCCCAGGAAATTCACCTTCTTCATCACCTTCTCATTTTCCTCTCCGTGTAGGGATGAATGCTCTCTTGTTTTACATCAGCTCAACTTCAGTAGAGATCCTTCTTCAGTTTTATTTTGATCCACTAGTGAGGCATTATTTGAATATTTTAGCATATGATTTATAATATTACCTTACAGGTCTTTTGCTTCATTCTTTCATTTGGTCTGTTCTGCTCATTTTATAATTGTGGAATTATGCTGGCACATCTGTAGTAAATCCCATTTTGATCTCTCATTAGCTTTTTGACTTTGGGCAAGTGTCATAAGTCATTTCCCTAGGCAGCAGTCTCTGAGACAGATTTGTGTGCAGGAGTATTCTGAGGATCAATACCTTTAGCTGTGAAACAAGCAGGATTGGGCAGGGGGAGAAGTTGAATTGCATTTCAATTGCCTAGAAAGCTTCAGCTGATCTCAGGGAACTGTGGAGTTGGGATGGCCCTTCAGACTTACCCTGAATTGGGGCAAAGGCTCGGCCTTTATATCCCCCTGTCAGTCAGTCATTGGATCCAAGTCACTGGTGTCCTGAGAAGGGAGCATGACCTTGGGTGAGCCAACTGTCTTCAACCTACGGCAAATCCCACAGAGGAACTCAGCTGAGATTTATCAGCCACTCAGGCCCCCGAGAGCTTAGGGGAGTGAGTACTTCAGTCTTGGAGGGGAAGAATGGGCGGCCTCTCTAGGCTTCCACTCAGCATGTTACTAACTATGTGTGTCCCAGTTCCCCCTTCTATCAACAGAAATGGAAAGAGGGACTACCACTTATTTAACACGCTTTTTATTCCACCTCCATACATATCTCTTGTTACCCTGCAAGAGAGGTATTTTATCCAATACCTAGCACAATATGAGGCTTATTACTAATAGCTGATTATTGAGCATTTACTCTGTACCAGGCATTTTGCTATGCACTTTACATGTATTATCTTATTTAATCTTCTAATCCTATCAAATAAGTACTATTATTATTCCCATTTATCAGATGAGGAAACTGATGCTTTGCCCAGTACTCACTAAAGCTTTGTGAAATTGGATTCAACTTTCTTCTGCAGACAATATATTGAGGGCATGGGTTAAGTGTTTTAAGATCATACTGCTATAAAGTGTCAATCCTGGACTTGAACACCTATCTTCCAACTCTAAATCAGTGTATTTTCACCATTTCACACAATCTTCTTGTGTTATAAACAAGAAAGATTCAGAAGTGATGCTGCAAAAAAGAGGGGGAAGTCAGCAAGTACCAGGTCTCCTTTAAATATGGGCATCCATTGCATCATTCATTTAGGGATGTGCTGGTGCGTGGAGATATAAATGTGTACAAAATCCACATCTCTGTACTTACGAAATGACTTGTATCTGTGATGTGAAATATTTAGATTAGAGAAAATGAATTTTTCCCCATAGTGGGTCTTTAGAAATACTGTAATGCTAGTGTTCTTCAGCTAGCCAAGGTGTATGACCTCCCTGACGTTCCATGGAAAGTGCTGTGTGTTTGTGCATTTGTGTTTCTGTTCTGGGAAAAGGAACCACAGATTCCATTCAGTTTTCAAAAGAAAGTCATTAAAATATAAATGGATAAGAACTCCAAGAGTTTGTTAGAATAAATTGCTTATCTGTTATTATGATTTTTAAAAACAGTATAGAGTTATATTTTATATGAACTCTTTAGATTAGTTCAGCTATAATACCACCAAATGGAAGCCTCAGTTAGATGATACCTAAGAGATATTTTAATTCTATGAAAGCTGTATGAGTTTTATATTGTTCTGGTGCTATGTTTGATTTTATTTTGTTGTTGTCTACTATCATGAAAACGATCCCCCATATACTTCGTGTGCTTTCTAACCATGAGTATTTTATTTAGTGAATATATTAATATTGGTTGAGGATGATTTTATAATGAATTTATTTCCTGAATTTTAAGGTAAGAAAGTTAAACCAAATCTCAAATGTTTTATCAGCAAGATTAAGACAAACTCACTGAATTGCATAATAACAGAACTCTTGGTAGTCGCAAGTTATGAAAAAAGTAGCAACAATGATGAGGAAAGCATCGTGCCATTTGCAAAAATAAGCAGTGACAAAAGAATGAATGTTTTCACTGTTCACAAACAAGTCATCGGATTGTGTTGCTGAGCTGCTGCTGTAGCCAGGAGATTGCATTGCTGTTTGCTCTCCCTCATGCTCTGACCTGGCCTTCCCGGCACTGGGAAATAATCCTGCCTTCCTGTCTGGCTCCTTACTCCACTCTCCACCTCATTCATTCTTCTTCTCATTGCACTAACTCAGCATGCCGTGTTCTTCACCACCACTTCCCATTTGTAATTTCACCTTTGAAGATCATCCTGGTTCCAGATGCCACTTGACTTGCATGTCCATTACATCTTCTGTGTTTAGAACAGTAGTTCTTCACTCTGGCTGTGCACTAAAATCATTTACATTTATATTACTCTCAAAGCTGAATCTTTAGGTGGTTCAGCCTTTTTCTTAGAATTTCATCATTCTGGATCGCTTGGGTTTGAACTTGACATCACCACTCAGTATCTGTGTGGCCTTAAATGCTTGTGGCTCAGTTTCTTTAACTGAAAAATGGGAATAATAATAGCATCTACCTCACAGGGTGTGAGGGTTAAGTAAATTAGTGTATGTAAAGCACTTAGAAAAGTGCCTGACATGTGTGTTAGTTAAATGTTAGTATTTATTATGGTTACTAGAAATGTTTATAAAAGAATAAGGAAAGGAAATAGCTCAAGCATCTGCTATGTACGAGGCATTTACATGTGTATATACTACTATTAAAATCTTCCCAGGAACCTTGTGAGGTAGATATTACTATCAACATTTTATATATGAGTGAACTGATATTCACAAAAACTAACTAACTTCCTTAAGGTCATCTGTCTTGTAAGGGATTTGATCTAGAAGCATTTTTTTTTTCCTGAAGCCCATGATATTCTTTTCTGCAACACACACTGATTCCCACTGTTTGTGGTAAAGCATATTAGTTCCTAGAGGATTTTTGTAAAAATATACTTTTCTTTGTGCACATTATTATACATATGTTTAAATAAAACACTAAGTATTTTTGGAACTATCTGTAATTGAATGAATTTCTATATGTTTATTAGCTTGTTTCTCCTTTTAACCACATCAACATACTAAGCTCAGATCAAATGGAAATTTTCACTACTCTTTTGTTTTTACTTGTAAATAATTTATGTTGTATAATAGCTTTATCATTTTTAGCTGAGATCTGACACTTGCATTATAGACCCTAACTATTTGGTGATGTAATCCCATCCTTGTTCTCTAAAAATAACTTTAATTTGCAGTTGTTTTTTGTTAATTCACTACATTTATGGGTTTTAGATGCCTCTTCCATAAAACAAGTTGGACAAGGTTATTTCTAAGGCCACTTCCATCTAAAATTACAAGGTTCTGTGAAATTCTAAATGTGATTTATTATGATTCTAACTACGGAGTGCTGGTGTTTATTGCTGCCACTTGAACTTGCCTATCTTATTTTGATTGCTCTATACCAATTGTTCTGTCTGCTTTTATAGGCTCCAGTAGTCCACAGCTATGCCATATGTTTGAAGCTGAGCATCTTTAATGTATTTTTCGGCCATCTCTCCTTGTGGGTACCTCATATCAGCTTACCAGGCTACAGTTGTTTCTACATAACTCATTCTCTACACATATCCAGCTTAGTGGACTTGTGTTATGTTGAATTTATTTCAGTAGCTAAATATAAAATCTGTGGGAGTTTGAGATCTATATCCTTATAGAAATGTAGTACAAAGGCATTAGAACAATTTTTTGGTCTAGAATGTGATACAGCATTGGTATAAGACTCTACCAACCATCTAATATATGTATTAGTTACTTTGATTCAGTTTGCAATTTTAGTTCAACTTTTAGTTTCCTTGATTCCTTGTCACTGGACTGCCTGAGTACTAGATTCAGTGACAAGATTTAGCATTGTATTGCCAGTGGCAACTCTTTTCTTTTTTTTTTTTTTTTGCATAGGATATTTTTACTTCTGGTTTTTAAATAACCTTAGTCTGAAGTTTTCTGACAGCTCTGCAGAGTGGTTCCTAAGCATTTGTATGTCTTAATATATGTGTGCTCCACAGTCGCTGTAATTAACATATTTAATTAACATTTAGTTCTGTAAGTTCAAACAATTTTATATCAGCAAGGGACAATAGAAAACATCTAGTCTAGTCCCTTCAAAAACTTCAGAACTGTTGATGGTTCTCTTAGAAAGCCTCTCAGTTAAGAAGTGAGCAGAAACATTTTGTGAATTTGTTTGTAGATTCCTTAGAAAACATAATTTCCAAGACTCTTTTGAATGGTAGGGTGCCAAAGTCTGTTTTATTGCTTTACGCTTTGGCCTCCGTGATCATAGAGTAAGTGCTGGTGAACTTCTTGGTGCTGTCTAATTCACTGGGAGCTGCCAGAGCCCAAGTCGGCTAGAGAACCTGAATGCTTGTATGAAATCAGTAAATATAGAGCTCTTTTCTTATCCCTTTGGTTTTCAAATTATGTTCTGTAGAGCCCTGGAGCTCCATAGTGGTGGCTCAATGGCTGCCTGGGCTCTTACCACTACTTTAGTAGCACTGACTTGCGTGTGTTTTATTTATTTTATTTTGTGTGTATGTGAGGCAGATTAGCCCTGAGCTAAGAACTGCTGCCAATCCTCCTCTTTTTGCTGAGGAAGATTGGCCCTGGGCTAACATCCATGCACATCTTCCTCTACTTTATATGTGGGACGCCTGCCACAGCATGGCTTGATAAGGGTGCGTAGGTTCACACCCTGGGATCCAAACCTGCGAACCCCGAGCCGCTGAAGCAGAGCCTGTGAGCTTAACCACTATGCCACCGGGCTGGCCCCTTATGTGTGTTTTAGAAGTTACAGTTTGGCATCACATTGTATCTGCAAAGAGAAACTGCCAAAGACAGAGTTAGACTCTCCAAAAAAAAAAAAAAAACTCTGGAAACTACAAATTATACATCCCTCAAAAACTCAATGGTAATTGAAATTCTTGATTCTCTCACCCAAATCTGCTCTGCTTATGGCCTTCCCCATCTCAGTTGCTGATCGTTCTTTCTTTCCAGTTTCTTAGAGTCATTTCTAATTCCTCTCTTCCTCTCATCACAACATCTAATCCATGAGGAAATCTGACTGGCTGTACCTTCAAAATATATTAAAAATTCAGGTACTTCTTACCACCTTTACGATTATCACTCTGGTTGGCTACCTTCATTTCTCACCTGGGTTACTGCCAAGACTTCCAGCTTCTACCTTTATCCTTATAGTAGGTTTCTAACATAGTAGTCATGGTGGTGATGCTTTCAAAACCTAAGGTAGGGGCCGGCCTGATGGCGCAAGTGGTTAAGTGCGCGCGCTTCACTTTGGCGTCCCGGGGTTCACAGGTTCGGATCCCGGGCACACACCGACGCATCACTTGTCAAAGCCATGCTGTGGCGGCGTCCCACATAAAGTGGAGGAAGATGGGCACGGTTGTTAGCTCAGGGCCAACCTTCCTCAGCAAAAAAAAAAGAGGAGGATTGACATTGGATGTTAGCTCAGGGCTGATCTTCCTCACAAAAAAAAAAAAACCCTAAGGTAGATCATATCAGTCAAGGGTATCCATATGGCTGATCAGCATGTAAATACTAGTGAACAATGTAGAAAATCATCATGTTTTGAAAGACGTTCCAACAAATAGACCCTAAAAATCAGGAAGAAAAAGACAAGACAACCCAGTTTTTTAAAAAAAAAAACAAACCCAGATAAGACTACCAACAGACATTTTACCACAGAAGGACTGCAGATGCCAAAAAATACTCAGCTTACCCAATAATTAAAGGAATAGGGTATAGGAAAAATTTACTAGAAACACTTATTTGTTTAAAAGAATTTTTTTTACAGTGAATGGATTTTCATGTATTAAAATAAATTAAAATAATAAATAGATGCCTATATTTTACAGATAATATATTGTAAAAATCTCAGTAATTATGGCAATTATAAAAGAAGTCCCATAGCTAACAATATACTTAAGAAACACAGAAGAAACTACAATATGTTACTGAGGGAAATAAAATGATATTTGAGTAAATAAAAAGCCTTGTAGTTCTTGAATGGATAAGATGATTCCATGTGGTAAATATCTCAGTTCCCATTAATATATAAATGTCACACAAATGCAATGAAAAATCTCAACATCATTCTTTTAATAACTAGTCAAAATTATTCTAAAATTAACATACAAGAGATAAATGGAATATGTGATTTGTTTTATTTAATAAACACATATATACCAGTCACTATTTTAGGTACTTTACAAATAGTAACTCATTTAATCCTCATTTATAACCCTTTGAAGTATGTAATTATAAAAAAAAGTCAACCTATACAGTACTATAAAAATATAAAATACCTAGGCATTAACAAAGAATATGGAAGACTTTATAGAAAAAATTTAAAAATTTCACTGAAGGAGTTTTTAAAGACCTAAGTAAATAGGGAGATGTACGCTTTTATAGATAGGAGTACTCAATATCATAAGAATGACAATTATCATAAATTCAATACCATTCCCTACAAGACACCAGTCGGATCTTTCTTGTTTTTGTTATTGAGCTTGACAAGCTGATTCTCAAAATCATATGAAAGAGCGATGGTCGAAGAAAAGCCGTGACACTTCTGAAGAAGACGACCAAGGTGGAGGGTTTTTCCTTACCTTATGTAACAGTTACAGTGTTATCTTGGCAGACCTGTAGAGCAGAATAGCACAGAAATGGTCCTGTATATACATAGGAATTTGATTCTGTATACATCTAGCATTGTAGATCAGTAAAATAAAGGATAGAATATTTGATAAATGGTATAGTTACCATTGGCTATCCATAAGGAAGGATAATGAAATTGGATCCCTAATGCCCCCTTAAAAATCAATTTTATGTGGATTTTAAGACTTAAATATGAAAGCTTAAACCATGTTACTTTAAAAAGATAATAGGAAAACATGACCTTGGAATGTGAAACGATTCTGTAAACAGGTGACAGAAAGCCCAACCAAACAATAAAGAAGATGGATAAATTCAACTACATTAAAATTAAAACCTTCTGTAATCAAAAATACCTTTTAAAAAGTGAAAAGTAAAGCCACAAAGAGAGAAAAAGCTATTTATTACACAAGTAACTGACAAGAGATTGTTAAACACATTTATATTTTAAAAAATTAGTAAGAAAAAGACAATTGCAGAGCAGAAAAATGGGTAAAAATTGAAAAAGCACATCAGAGAAAGGAAACAAGAATGGCTAATAAACCTGTAAAAAGTTGTTAAGCCTGTTATAAGAAAAATGCAAATTAAAAGCAAAATGAACTATCATTTCTCATCTACTAAACTGAAAGCTTAAAATCTGACATTATCAAATTTTGGTGAGGATTTGGAGCAACTAGAACTTTCTTACACTTAACTGGGGAGTGTAAATTGGTTTAAACACTTTGGAAAGCAGTTGAGTGTACCATCCTATGAGTCTACTCTGCGTTGTCTAGAGAAACCCTTCCTCATGTGAAAAGAGTGTGTGAAATCTTGCCACGTGTGAAATGAATGTTTTCTTCCATTCTGTGGATTGCCTTTTGGTTACCTTAACAGTGTGTTTCAAAGAACACAATTCTCTGATTTCAGTGAAGTATACAGTTTATCAATTATTTTGTTTTATAGTTCATGCTTTTTGTATTCTAAGAAATATATGCCTACCAAAAATCTCAAAGATTTTTTTTCTGTATATTTTCTTTTGGAAATTTTAGCTTTTGCACTTAGGTGTATGCTCAATTTAGAATGAATTTTTGAGTATGATGTGAGGTAAGGGTTTATATAAAAATATATATATATTTTTTTTGCTGAGGAAGATTAACCCTAAGCTAACATTTGTGCCAGTCTTCCTCTATTTTGTATGTGGGACGCCACCACAGCATGGCTGGTGAGTGATGTAGGTCCACGCCCGGAATCCGAACCCACAAACCCTGGGCCACCAAAGCGGAGTGCACAAAACTTTAACCACTCAGCCAAGAGGCCAGCCCCTATATTTTTTAATATGTGTAGAAATTCAGTTGTTCCAGCAACATTTGCTGAGAACATTTTTTTCTTTTTTGCCCCCATTCAGTTGCCTTTTTTGAAAATCAGTTGATCCTAGATGTTTGGGTCTATTCCTAAACCTTCTCTTCTCTTCCATTAATATTTTTGTCTATTCACTAATACTGCACTGTCTTGATGACTTTAGCTTTAGAGTAGGTACTGAAATTAGGCAGCATAAGTCCTCCAACTTAGTTCTTCTGTTGTAAAATTGCTTTAGCTATTCCAGGTAATTTGTGGTTTGATAAAAATTTTGGAATCTACTTGTCAATTTGTTTGGGGAAAAAAAAAAAGCCTGCTGGAATTTTGATTGGAATTGCCTTGAATCTATAGATGAATTTTGGGAGAACTGACAACAATATTAAGCCTTACAACGTGTGAATGTGGTATATTGCACTGTTGATTTAGATCTTCTTTAATTCATCTCAGCAGTAGTCTGTGGTCAATTTTAAGAGGTCTCACGGAGACTTTTTGGAGTCCCAAAAGAAGAGGAAACAGAGAATGTGTCAGCAAAAATATTTGAGAAATAATGCCTGAAACTTTCCCAAATTTGATGAAGGACACAGATTTACAGATTCGAGAAATTCAACAAACCCCAAACAGGTTAAACTTTTAAAAAATCATGCCTCGAAACATCATAATGTTGTGTAGTTTGTTTCCAGTTTTTACTGTTAGAGACACAATATTAAAATTGCCACCTCAGTGTGTGTGCTTGCATGTGTTCATAAATATTTTGTTGAGTGACTTCCTAGAAGTAAATTCCTATGTCAAAATTTATCCATATTTTAAATTTGGATAGCTATACCAGGTTGATGTGTAATCAAGTTGTATCAGTTTATTTTTCTGCTGTTTCTCTATACCTCTTTAACTCTGAAGATATTAATATTTTTTGTCTGCCAATGTGATATCTGTTGTTACTTTAATTTGTGTTTTAACTCTTTAGATTGATTTTCTTGTTAGGTGTTTACTATCTTTTAGTTCTATGAATTACCTGTTTGTGTTGCTTGTTATTGTTTTTGTTGAGATGTAATTGACATACAACATTATATTAGTTTCAGATGTGCAACATAATGATTCGATATTTACATATATTGTGAAATGATTACTACACTAAGTCTAGTTAACATACAGTTACAAAAGTTTATTTTTCTTGTAATGAGAACTTTTAAGATCTACTGTCTTAGCAACTTTCAGATATGCAATACAGCATTATTAACTATAGTCACCATGTCGTACATTACATCCCCATGAATTATTTATTTTATAACTGGAAGTTTGTACTTTTTGACCACCTTCACCCATTTCACCCACCCCCATAGCCCCATGTTATTTTTTTTATCAAGTTCTTTATTTTCATACTATTGTTACTTTTTAAATAGATATATATTACAAATATTTTTTCAGTTTATTGTTTCTTATATATGTTTTCTGGTTCTTTGTAGTAGAAATATTTATAATTTTTATGTAGTCAGGTCTTCAGTCTTTGCCTTTATGTTGTTGAACCAAAAAAATGAGGGACATATGTGTACAGTTTCGTTCAAATTTGTAGTAAATAGTATGTATTCAAGGGTCTAAAATAACAGTCACTAAGGTATTAAAAGTAGTTCTCCCAGTTACAAATAAGGACAGGGAAAATGCCAGAATGAATCTTGAACTCATGGTTTTTAGTATACATACAGATAGATAGAGAAATAAATATGGATATGTGTGTATGTGTGTATGGTCAGTATGCATACATATATTTCCTAGCTCTGTCCACTGAGAGGGCCTAGGATCAATGACATCCAGTGGCAGTGTGCATACCCAGAGGTCAGATATTGGTTTCTCATGTCATTCTCTAATAATAGAAACCAGGACTCCCTGGAGAAGTGGTTGATTCTGGACTGGGAAAGGGAAAGTGCAAGATAAACCTGGAACATCTGTGATGTCAAAAAATAAGGAAAGGCTTAAAATGGATGGAGGTGTGTCATAAGGACATGAGAGCCAGCCTGAAGGTACTTCCAGTAGCCAAAACTGGAACAATTTGAGCAAAAAATAAATGATATATTTTATGGAATTATAACACATAGAACAAAATAAATACCCATGAGTCCATACTAATATAAATCAATCAATCAATCGATAAAGGAGAAGGGACAGCTCTTACAGAAGAATTTTAGTTAATATATGAGGAATGAGGGAAATACAAAATCTCCATTAGGCGAAGACCACAGTAATTATTGTTGCATACAAGATCCTGGTGGATGCTACAGTCAGTATACTAATACAGCCTTAATGTGTCTCCTCCCAATATATTTATCAATTACAAAGGGAAATTTGATTTCTCCATTGTAATTGGTGATCTTAACCAAGTGATCAAGGTTAACATTTTTCAGTAATAAGACATATTGACATCATACTCCCCCTGATGTATACACTGAGAAGGACACAACATCACTTATGTGGTATTCTAGCCAAAAATGCATAGCCTTAACCTAATTGTGAGAAAACATCAGACAAACCCCAACTGCGAGACATTCTACAAAATGACTGGTATCCTCAAAATTGTCAAAGTCATGAAAGACAAGGTAAGTATAAGGAACACTCACAGATTGGAGGAGACTAAAGAGACATGACAACTAAACACAGTGTGAGATCCTGAAGTGGATACTGAAACAGAAAAAGAACATTAGAAAAATTCAAATACGGTCTGTAGTTTAGTCAGTAGTAGTCTACCAATATTAATTTCCTAGTTTTGATAATCATACAATGTTTATGTGGGTTGTTGACATTAGAGAAAGTTGAGTGAGGATGTATGTCAATTCTCTTTCCTATTTATACAACTTTTCCATAAGCCTAAAATTATTTCAGAATAAAAATTTTTTAAAAAGCACTTCTTCCTAGGTGGTAGTATAAAAACAGATTTATATTTTATAGTAGTATATGTAATACTATATTTTAAAGTAGCCGAGGATGTTCAGAATTGGAAATGGCAATTTTATTTTTCTGTGGCTTCCATCCCCAATATCCCTCCCTCACCAGTTTCCAAATGTATTGTACAATACATTTCTATCTGTGGATAGAAAGTTTAGTACAGTTTTATTTATAGGTTTAAAAATAAAAGCATAGTGATTAGAGACTCTTAGCATATATCATTGTATTAGTAGGTGGGCTTTGGAAGACAAAGCAGATTTTTTCATATTCGGCTTTACACCATGTCCGTTAAATATCAGTGCTTCTTCCCTGTAATTCAGTGTTTTAACTAGATGTATTTTTCCCCGGGGTGTTACATGAAATTAAGTTGAAAGAAAATATTAGAGTAAGTATTTCAATACTCGGAATTTTGTTTATTGCTAGATATAGGAAAAAAAAGAAACATCTTTCGTGCTATTGTCAATAAAGTTTTTAAGGTCTTATATTAGAGATACAATAATGTGCTTCTAAAATTTTGCCCTAAATTTTTGAAATTTTTAAGGCATCTTTCGTTTTACATTCATAAGTTTTTCTTCTGCTCCTGCCAATACAGTCCACCCTCCTTATTGTGGTTTCGCGTCTGCGGATTCAACCAGCCTGAGATCAAAAGGCCTATGATGGTTGTGTCTGTACTGAACATGTACAGACTTTTTTCTTGCCATTATTCCCTAAATAATACAGTATAACGGCTATTTACATAGCATTTACATTGTATTATTATAAATAATTTAGAGATGATTTAAATATATGAGGATGTGCATAGGTAACATACAAATACTACCCATTTTGTATAACGGACTTGAGCATCCACTGATTTTGGTATCCACAGTGGTCCTGGAACCAGTCCCCCACGGATACTGTATGCCAAAGGACGACTGTACAATTAATTGTTGTGTTCCTTGAACCTACACTATGGAAGGCTACCCATGGAAATTAGGCCCCAGTACAGCATGCCTCTCATTTATTTACGTCAGATTTGTATTTTACTGTTAAAAAAAATCATTCTAAATTGTGCAGGTTGGAAACTGATCTTGAACCATATCCAATGTGTAATAAATAAATGCTTTTTGTGTTAGCAATTTCTGATCATCATATAATGTCTAAGAATAAATGAGTGTTTCATTTCCATTGAAAAAATGTTGACTCGTTGATAAACAAGTGTTTTGAGAAATAATCTATGGGAATTCAATATATGCTTCAAGTTTAGAGTTGTGTGTGTGTATGCCTAAGTGATGTCTATCTAATTTATGCCCCCAAACTTCTAGATTTTCTCCTTTAAGCAAATAGAGTAACATCATGATTAATAAATGATCTCTGAATTGAACTCACTGAGCATATGTATAAAAAGTAAACATTATTTAGGTTTCTGAATGGCATTTCAATTTAGGCATTTTAGTAAATTTTCACTTATCAGAAATTTCATCTTGTCATCCATAGATTAAATTGGGCTGGACACTTTGGAGAACTCACATAGTGTCTGAAATGTGCTACTTCAAGACTGTGTGAAGAAAGGAAGAGGTAGAATCTTCTTGAAGGCTATAAAAACTGTATAGTAGCCTCCACTCAGAACAGTAAGAGCAGTACTTTGGGATCGTGTGATGTTGGTTCCTGGTAATTCTGGAAGGAAGATGGGGAAGAAAGGAGGTATATCAGTCAGGAGACAGAAACCACATTAGTTATCTGAACAGGGAAATTATAAGGAATTGCTTACTAGTAGAAAGTGGTTAACTACTAAAAGAGGTAAAAGAGGGGCCTACCTGGTGGTGCAGCAGTTAAGTGCACGCACTCCACTGCAGCAGCCCTGGGTTCGCAGGTTTGGATCCCAGTCATGCACTGACGCACCACTTGTTAGCCATGCTGTGGCGGAGTCCCATATAAAGTAGAGGAGGATGGGCATAGATGTTAGCCCAGGGCCAATCTTCCTCAAGAAAAAAGGAGAGGATTGGCATCGGATGTTAGCTCAGGGCTAGTCCTCCTCACAAAAAAAAAAAAAAAGAGGTAAAAGAAACTCTTAAGGATCCAGAAGTAGCAAAACATTGGCTACTACCTAGTCTAGGGTGAGGTAAAATGGACAATAAAGGAACTAAGGACTGGGAGAGGCCCTCCTCCAAAATTAGACCTCTTCAACAAGGGTGTGGCTACTAAGGAAACATGTAGCCTGTGTGTGGTGAAGAAACTGGCCTGCTGTTGCCTGAGCTGGGCGGCTTGGAGGTGGTCCTGAAGTTCTTGGAGGGATGGGGGCTGGAGCTGCTCTGAAGCAGCCCACTGTTGCTGGAGGGCATGGGCTGGTCCAAGCTGGCTTGTAGAGGCAGTCTGCCATTTTCCCGGGGTTGGGCAGGCCAGAGCTGCTTGGGAGGGAAGGGTCTTTCCTCTTGCAGGATCACTCTATCGACGAAGCTTAACATTCCGCCAGCTGGCTAAAGGACGTTTCCAGAGTGCAGCTCCAGTATTACAAAGCAGGGGGGAAATGGTGGGTTTGGAGCTGAGATACTGTACTGATAACTGGCCCAGGAAGAATAATTTATCGTTATAATTCTAAGGTACAGTCTAATGAGTCAGAACTTTCAAATCACTAAATTTTCATTCTCTGCTCGGTCCTTTATAATGAGTCAATTATGTTCTCCATACATATTTATTTTTAATTTAACTTTTTTCAATTATTTTATTGAGGTAATAATGGTTTATAACTGTGTAATTTCAGGTGTACGTTATTATTTATCAGTTTCTGTATAGACTACATCATGCTCACCAGCAATAGTCTAGTTTCTATCTGTCACGATATATATGTGCCCCTTTACCCCTTTCACTCATCCCCCAAACCCCTTCCCCTCTGGTAACCACTAATCTGTTCTCTTTATCCATGTGTTTGTTTATCTTCCACATGTGAGTAAAATCATGCAGTGTTTGTCTTTCCCTGTCTGGCATATTTCGTGTAACATAATACCCTCAAGGTCCATCCATGTTGTTGCAAATAGGACAATTTTGTCTTTTTTATGACTGAGTAGTATTCCATTGTGTATATGTATATATACCACATCTTCTTTATCCATTCATCAGTTGATGGACACTTGGGTTGCTTCCACGTCTTGGCTATTGTGGATAAATACTGCAGTGAATGAACATAGAGGTGCGTATGTCTCTTTGAATTGTTGATTTCAAGTTCTTTGGATAAATACCCAGTAGTGGGATAGCTGGGTTGTATGGTATTTCTATTTTTAACTTTTTGAGAAATCTCCATACTGGTTTCCATAGTGGCTGCACCAGTTTGCATTCCCATGAGCAGTGTATGAGGGTTCCCTTTTCTCCACATCCTCTCCAACATTTGTAATTTTTGTCTTGATAATTATAGATATTCTGAAAGCTGTAAGGTGATATCTCATTGTAGTTTTGATTTGCATTTCACTAATAATTAGTGATGTTGAACATCTTTTCATGTGCCTGTTAGCCATCTGTATATCTTCTTTGGAAAAATGTCTGTTAATACCGTCTGCCCATTTTTTGATTGAGTTGTTTGTTTTTTTGTTGTTGAGTTATATGAGTTCTTTATATATTTTGGAAATTAACCCCTTGTCAGATATATGCTTTGCAAATATTTTCTCCCAGTTGGTGAGTTGTCTTTTCATTTTGTTCATGGTTTCCTTTGCCTTGCAGAAGCTCTTTAGTCTGATGCAGTCCTATTTGTTTATTTTTTTTCTTTTGTTTCCCAAGCCTGAGTAAACGTGGTATTTGAAAAGATGCTACTAAGACTGATGTCAAAGAGTGTACTGCCTCTATTTTCTTCTACAAGTTTTCTGGTTTCAGGTCTTGCATTCAAGTCTTTAATCCATTTTAAGTTAATTTTTGGGTATGGTGTAAGATAGTGGTCTACTTTCATTCTTTTGCATGTGGCTGTCCAGTTTTCCCAACACTGTTTATTGAAGAGACTCTCCTTTATCCCTTGTATGTTTTTGGCTCCTTTGTTGAAGATTAGCTGTCCATAGATGTGTGGTTTTATTTCTGGGCTTTCAGTTCTGTTCCATTGATCTATGTGTCTGTTTTTGTGCCAGTACTATGCTGTTTTGATAACTATAGCTTTGTAGTATATTTTGAAGCCAGGGACTGTGATGCTTCCAGTTTTGTTCTTTTCCCTCAGGATTGCTTTAGCTATTCGGAGTCTTCTGTTGTTCCACATAATTTTTAGGATTTTTTGTTCTATTTCTGTGAAGAATGTCATTGGGATACCATAAATATTTTTGAGTTATTATAGTATTATTTTGTAAGTTTTGAGAGACTGACCAGGAAATTGTTCTCTATTTTGTTTCTTCTTTCTGAGAAGTACCCTTATAAGAGCTGTATAAATCTCTAGCCAATCTAGTCATGAGGCTGAAAGGGGTAGGTTTAAAATAGAACTAGACCAGGCCTCTAAAAACTGAACTCTGCCTGTGTGTGATAAGCACAACTAACCCCATTTTGCGTTTACAGATAAATAAATGATGATTGGCAACTATTGCCCCCAAATTTGCTTATCAATGGCCTAGCAATATCCCATCACTTACCTACTACTTCACAGGGATGTTAATGATAGGGAATAATTCATGATTTGTTAACAAGATCAGGTCTTTGATTATAAGGTACAATAGATATACAAATTTTATATTTAACTTTTATTTGCCTTTTAATTGCTATAGATTTCTAGGCCTGCTACTAGCTACTTTATCAGACTGAAGAAATGGTTCCTGTAATCTCTTATCCTCAGTCCCAGTGGACAGTACAAGGTATTTTCTCCAAAACAGAGAAGGCAGTCCAGTTCCATTATATGTTGTAAAATGTTGCAGTGCCGTCCATTTTAGCTGCAGTTGTCAGTTTACTGGACAGCATTCTGGGAGTTAGGAAAGAATAAAATGGCAAGCAGAGGATTTACTAGTGTTTTCATATTTCATGATTTAAAGGGGGAACACTATTGGCAAATGGAGTATTTTGGGACCTTTAAGCACCAGAAAAGAATTTCAGGCCAAGAGAAGGTAGTGTATTAAGCCCGAGCTCATTAAAATTCTACTGCGTCTGACTGACCATCACATGACAGAGCAGTCTGCTCAGAATGTCTCCAGCATTGGTTCTGTGACCTCCCAGAGCTTCATACAGCAATTGGCTTGAGTGGAGCAAGCCACTCTGCTTCTGGGAAGAGAAGAGTTCTGGGCAGTAGCACAAATCCTAAAATATTGATGTAGCCACTCCTAAAGTATTGCAATATTATATACTTATATGCTGTATATCATTCAGGCTGTTTTCATTGCCCAGAAATCGTTATGCTGAACCTATAGGTTGTCAATCAAGTTAATTTTGGTAACTGCAAAGTAGAGTTTGCCTTTGTGGACATTTATATCGGGCATGTATATATAATTATATAATATACTTATTCAGTGGATATAAAAGATTAAAAAGTTACTGTCTTTCATATTTAGTGCTTCCCTTAAATCATGTATAGATAGTCACCCAAGTGTACACGAATGGAAGCTCCATGTGACTCTTCTCTTTAAATGCATATGTTGCAGGTGCAGTGGTAGTAAGGACTATGAAGTATCCCATATTAGCTTGTACTGCATGAAGTTGCCATTCTTGAAAGTCAAAGATGGTCAAATATTGACAATTTCACTTGGTTCAACCTAATAGTATTGTATCAACTGTGCTATGGTTTAGAAGGGCACCAAGTCGTTAAAGCAAATTATATAAATCAGAACCCAAATTAACAACAACTGAGTAAGAGAGAGAAATGGCGTTAAGGAAAGTAAAGCTAATGAGTGATGTATACTGAGTTCTATACTGCGGCGGTAGAAGTGAGGTGTGATCCTCATCACTGTATTGGCAGACAGTATTTTGATCAACAGATTTTTCACTCTCTGAACACTGTATTTTATGTCTAGGATTATATAAATCCTTACAGATAAGTTCTTTCACATTTGCTTACGTGGTTGCCTTCCTGACATACCTAACACAGCCGACTTTTATTTCTAAGCTCTTTGCTGCCTTTCTGACTTTTAAGTCAAGGTGACTGCCCCTTGGTGATACTGTATATTAGGGCCTAAGGTGGCGCTTTTGTTTTATACTTAATGACAATCTTGCCTGAAAAGATGATACTAGAAATTACCTCATCCATCTTTGAGGTTATGCATTTTCCATTGGTCTACCTGTATATCCTGATATTTTCTAAAAATGGGGGTCACTGAGTTCTTTCATTTCTGTGAATGAAATTGTAATTAGTTTGATATTATTTTAAATAATCTTCATTCTTGTGGTAAGGTATACTTGTTCTTTTGCGAGTTGAGCTATGGATAGTGAGTATCCATTAATAAAACAGCAGCTAGTTGACATGTTAGTTTTTCAATTTCTAGTGGAAGTTGGATTTTGGGTTGTTCTGTCGACCTCAGGGAAAGTGCTATGGACGTTAGATAGACCCCAGTGCCATCTCGCTGGCGATAAGCAGTCATTTTTTCCTGTGATCTAGAAATGAATTCATTTAAAAATTTTCATTGGCACGTAGTCCGATTCCACCTTGCCATGGTTCACTATATTTAAATTACAATGAACCATCCAGAGAACTGTTTAGCAATGATTCACAGCTTTCCATTTAAAGTGCAGTAATGCAATGTTTATTAAGTTAATGGATTGATAAATTTATAGAACTGTTATCTTGAATGTGAAAATGCAAAGACTGATTTTTAATGCAGTATAGTTTTCAAAACCTCAACTATTATGAAGCTATTAATTAGGAGTGTTTTACACTTAATCGCTTCCAAACTTGGTAACAACATTAGCCCAACTTTTGGGGCAATGATGTGTTTTCTGTGGCCTTTTGATTCCAAGATACTCAGATGATTTTGTGTGGGACATTATCATGTTTTTACAATACATGCCCATGTGGAAAGTAGAGATTGGCAGTTATTCCTGCCTCCTACAAATGGAAACCAAGATAAGTAATGCAGTTCATTCCTGGCAGAAAGGAGTAATCTAGTATGCAGAGTCTTTTGCTCTCAATTATGATTATTAAGTGACTGTGTGAAAGTTCATGTTTGAATATATTATCTTACTGAAGAAACTTCACTTTCAAATATCTTTTTTTTAGCTTCTTCTCTCAAAATGCCAGAATCTTTGTAGTGTGATCATCTCCAGATGAGTTAATTATAAAATGTTAAAATTCTTAAATTTTTTTGTAGAACAGTAGGAGGATTGGAAGGGATGAAGCAGGTTGAAGTAAATATTAGAGCAAATATTCTGAATGCAGAAAATTGACCTGAAGCAATTTACAAGCAGAATAAGAAAGTATAAGATATTCTCACAGATACTGAAGGATAAGTATGGCTTAGGGAATATGTAGAAGGCAAAACTCATGAAAAAAGGACTGAAAGTTAAAATTAAACCTAAAATATAAGAAATATCCAAAACAATTAAGAAACTCCTACATTGTATTAATAACATTTTTGATTATCGATAATTTTAACAGATATTCTTGTTAAGGATTTCTACTTCATTTTTAACTATTTTTATTCTAATGGATTTAGAGATACAAATGTTATTGCCTTAAGAACTTATAATTCAAGACATAATCTGTTTTATATTTAGTGGTAATGATACATACTTGAAATTTTATTTATATATATTATATGAAATCATACAAGTGTTAAAAGAAAACTAATCTGATGTGGAAACACCTCAGCACAGTGGATTGAAACAGAAACACATCAATTTATTTTGGTCCAAGAGTTGAAAATGATACTGGGGAGAAAAGAGTCACAAACCTCAGTGTCACTTTTGAATGATGCTGAGAAATTAACTTGTTATTTTGAAAACTGGTAAATAAAGGGAAATAAACATTTATCTTGGTTTTTTTATACAAATACACTTCAGCATAATCAAATGGTTGATGAGAAAATTATTCTTTATAACAGTATTATAGCTAATAAATGAAGAAGGGATGAGAGGATATCACCATTTTGTCACCCTAATCAGTTAATGGACCTGGGCAATTATTCCTAATATCACCAAAAAAAGAGACAGCTGAACATTATATACTTCTTGATGGAAGTACATAACAGCATCTAAGAAATAGTAAAAAAAAAAAAAAAAAAAAAAAAAAAAGTTGCAAACCTGAATCTGTTCAGCCAATTTATAGGAAATACAGAGGTCAGAAGAACACTTTAAATGTCGCCATAGGGATATAATCAGCAGGATCCAGATTTTAGAAAACTCAATGGGACAAAAGAATCGATTTCTTCCAAGATGGGCGCTGGGGGAGGGGGTTGGAGTGGCAAACTGTAGATTAAGAGATTTCAGAGACACATTTGAATTATGATTGGAAGAGACAAATGTAAATAAGTGAAGGAAAGAAAGAAAAAGAAAAAGAGGGAGAGTTCAAGGGGGGACAGAAAGAAAATCAATGTGAATGCTGGCCATTTGATGATATTAAGGAATTATTGATAATTTTGTTTAGGTGTGATAATAGTATTGTAATTATGTTTTTTAAAAGTTCCAATCTTTTATACATATATACAGAAATATTTGTAGATGAGATTTGCTGCGAAGTAGCTCAAGGTGTTGGGGAGGGTGAGTGAGGGTATAGATGAAACAAAATTGGCCAGGAGTTCAAAACTGTTGAAGCTGGATGATAGTTATACCAAGATTTATTATACTTTTCTTTCTACTTTTGTGTATGTTTGAAATTTTATGTAATAAAAACGTCTAACAATGGAACTGGCTGTTCCACAGAGTAGTGAGCTCTATGCCACTGGACTCTGTGATCTGAATCTGTAGGTCTGCAGTGGGGCCACAAATTTGTGTTTTCATTAAGCTTACCAGGTGATTCTAAATATCAACCAGTGTTAGAAACCTCCGGGCCAGATCAGCTGTAAAGTCCCTTCTATTTCTGAGCTTTCTAAGCCTATATTTCTTTGAATGGTATGAACAAGATGTGCTCCAGAAGTTCAGGGACAAAATAGTTGAAGTGACCAGCAAAGCCTTGGTAAATTAAGTGAAATTTAACTGAGACCTTGAAAGGTAATTTAAATGTGGACAATGGAACATAAATCAAATCCATTCATTCATTCCGCAGATATTTTTAATGCTTCCTCAGTGCCAGATAGTGTGCCAAGC
This sequence comes from Ceratotherium simum simum, assembly GCF_057802395.1. Lineage (NCBI taxonomy): Eukaryota > Metazoa > Chordata > Mammalia > Perissodactyla > Rhinocerotidae > Ceratotherium > Ceratotherium simum. The sequence goes on from NC_141913.1 coordinate 44,939,099, forward strand.
ACTGGGATATGGTTATGGTCAAAACAGTTATGGTGATAATAATTTTGAACCTCATTTATTATGGAGGCTTTCTTTGTGTTACCATAGAGGGAATGCTGGTTTTGGGACTGGAGCTTTGGCTTCTGGACCTGCTATAGCACTTGCTCTTTAATTTAGAGTAAGCCACGTAACCTCTCTGAGCTTCTGCTTTCTGATCTATCATAATGAGAAGGTTGGACCATTCTCGCTCTTGACTTTTATAAAAATATGACGCATGAAGATATTTTGCTCTATAACTTTCACTGTATATATGGATGGTGTGGTATGTGGGACTAAAATTTTTTTTTTTTTTACCCTATCTGTAATCAGGGTGGGGTAGGTGGGGTATTTTCTCTTTTTCCTGCCTCTGTAATATAGTTCTATAAACAGACATTTAAGCTAGCATAATTAGATTCTCTCTATAAACTGAAACAGCTCTGGTCTTAAGCTCATTTACTGTCTTACAACAGAATTGATCTTGCTTTCACATTTGAGTCACCCTCTACAGATTTGGAGAGAAAGAAAAATTAGCATTGCTAGCTCAGTTTAACTAGGCCAGAGTTAACGGGCAAAGGTTGGAAGAACCAGTGGTTACAATATTTGTTTGCCTTGCGCTGTCTTCTTTTATGTGTTAATATATGTAGATCATTCAGGTGAACAATTTCGTCCATCTTCAGGAGCTTGGCCAGTGAGGATTTTCACTGTTCATACATGTGAAAATGATTTAGCACTTACTTGATTGTCATGAACCCAATTTATAGTTTCTGGGATTACCAGAAGAAAAACAGTATGATATATTTCGTTTGCAATGTTAAACATAAAATCCCTTTGCAGATATCACCTTAAGTCTGGAATATGACATAGCCTATTACTTTTAAATAAATATTATACATAATATAATGGACAGAATAGAGGATTTCAAGTCAGGTAAACCTTATCTTGGCATTACTAACAGTATCATCTAGAATAAGTTATTTAAGGTTTCTGAGAACAGTTTTCCTCATCCTCATAATTGAAACTAATGTCATATTCGGCACGGGGCTGTTTTCAGGATTAAATGAAATACCACATGGAAGGCTCCCGGCACAGTACCTGCCACCCACTAGGCATCAACAGATATAATTTCCCTTCTTCGCTCTTTCCTTCTCTTCCCTTCATCCATTCATTTTACTGTTTTTTCTTACTGTTTGGTAAAATCCTTCACATTATGTATTTTTAAAAAGACTGGAATCTCAGTAGTTTTCCTCTTTTAAAAAAGTCCATTTTTCAAGTCTTAGTATAGTATACAAATAAATATCTGTGACTGCAGAAAATAATTAAGGCACATAATTACATTTCTGTGTAATTATATACAGGGAGTTGGAAGGAGACTATATCGAGTCTACCTGTGTAGGGCATGGTTCATGTGATATCATTTAATACTCCTATCAACTCAAGAAGTAGGTCGTTTCCCCATCTCATTTTATCTCATTAGATGAGGAAACTAATACCCAGCTTAAGTTACCTAAGATCAAACTGTTATCAAGTTGTAAGTTTGGGATTAGAATCCAGATCTCACTTCATAGCTCTCTACTGCAATCCATGGATTTTCAGTCCTGGAGAGAGGAGCGTAGCTTTTGCCTCCTAACTGGAAGGGAGCAGGGCAAGGTGTGGAGTGGGGAAACATGTCTGAATCACCTGGAGGACTTTTTCAAATTACATTCCTGGCACTCTGCTCCCCCCTAATTTTGATACCCCCATCCTGCCATAGTAAGACATAGTTTGGTAATATGTCATATTCTTCAAGTATGTTGAGATGGAAAAAACGATTGAACACTATTGTTCTGTGATATGCTGTCTAGATATGAGATTATTATATAAAATAATTATATCAAATGATGTCTAAACATGGATGTAAAATCTTAAAAATATTTTGACCTTATTTATTTTTCTTTATTGCTCCTAGACAGTTTAGAAGTATTTGAACATTTTTATATGTTCTGTGTATAATATAAGAAGTAAATACTGTAGTATATTTTTTCAGGTTAGACAGCTGTCAATGACAGTAGAATACATTTTTTCTTATTGAAATACATTTTTATTGAAAATGAAGGACTGGTTTATAGTGCTTTTCAATCTAAATTTGATTATATAAAAGAATTAACTAAAGAAAATGAAACCAGGTACAGCTGTTTTGCAAATTTAGTAAAAAGCTGTATTTGAGGGAAAATAAAAAAATGTTAAAACTCTACACTAACCAGTAAGGTACGAGGCAGCTAATTGCTTCCTATCCCTTTCGAAATTACTCAGCCTGAGAAAAGATAGCACATATTGATTTACTGTAAAGTAAATGTTCCTTGTCTCTCCTTCTCTAACACCCAGACACACACACCCACTGCATATACACACACAGCGGTAGTGGCAAAAAACTGCATATCTAACCATTTCCTTCATCAAACTTATGTAATAACAAAATTAGAATGGAATATTTTCTTCCTTTGTAAAAAGAAATAGCATAAAATTATTAAAATGTGCAAAATGAGTGGCAGTGTAGTCACATTCATCACATTGAATGCATGATGTGTTTACTTTTAAGCCAAAAGAAACACAAGTTTTCAAAGGAAAAATAAATATTTCCTGATAATATATCTGTTAATTTATATGCATATATCAATTAATATATTTATATGCATATGTAGTATTAGAAGCAATGTCAAAACTTAGCCTATGTTTGATAATTTCTTTGGAAGTTATTAGGAAGATTATGCAAATTCAAATTGTACTCTCCAGTATGGTCTTTTGTTTTTTTTCGGGAATGATCCACTAATCTAGAGAATGGGAGTTTTATTCATATGTGTTTTAACTCCTGTATAGATTTTGTCCTGCTATTTATGATTTTTCTACAATTGTCTGATTTTTTTTTCAACGTAGACCGAAATGCTAGTTTTGATTGTCCTAAAGCCAAATAAGTAGAATTAATGAGAAGTTAAAAAAAAAAAAACCCAGATCTTATAGAGCAAGCTGCTCTGAAGGATAATCTGTAATTACTCATGTAAAAATATATATTTCAGAAGTGTAATAGCATGTGTACGTTTCTTTTTTGTCTTACATGAATATAAATTATTATCTATGATTTTTAATTGTGATCTTGTTTGCTTCTGTAGCTCAGATGGTCAGGAATTCATCATCATAGAGTATTTTGTGTTTTATCTTGAAAGGATCAGAGCATCTTAATTTGTAGAAGAGAGTATTTGTGACTGGAGTGACTTCTCCTTTGTTACGTTGTGTGTTACTTAATATATCGCTGTGTGTCCTTTTGTTAAAAAATACATATACCCCCAAATATTCCTTTGGAAATAAATTGGCCCTCTCTCTGTTTGACGTTAATACTGATTCCGCAAAGCTCTCTGTTTCAGATTTTCATGGAGCTTTGTTGATGGCTCCCTTGTAAACCCCCCAGCACCCCTTTCATCCAGAATTTGGAATGCAGGCTTAGCTGCTCCAGCAAGGCTGCTGTTTACTGGTTATTAACATAGCCACCACTCCTGGGTTAGATAATGGACTCAAAGGTTAAGAGCAGAGGATCTCAACAGCTCCAATCAGCAGAGCTTTTCCAGGGCTAATTACCTCTTTACTGCGCTGACTCTAATGTGACATGTTTATTGCCTTAACTAACAACTCATTAGCTTAGTTGATGTTTTTGTCAATATTAATTCGTTCATTTAAGCCAAGTCAAAGCTTAAACAAAGATGTCCAGACTGAGAAACGGGCAGCAGAGTGACTTTTGTTTGCTCATATGTTTTTTTCCTCCCTTCCTCAACTTCAATAAAATAAATGTGTGGAAAGGAAACATTTAGAATGCTTGTATTGAGAATGTTGATATTTGTCCATTTGCCAGCATGTAAAACAATTCTGAATTTATTTCTCCTATGTTTTCTCCAGTTTCCATATCACAGCTTACTTAATATTTAGTGTCTACTAAGGGCAACTATTTCTAGTCTTGGCCATATATCTGTAAAGGGTTAACATTCAGCAGTTCCTTATTCCAGTTGAATGTTTTACTGTAGTTATTAGAAAAGAGATCAAGTAATTTTTGCTATGATTTTAATCTCTGCTAAACTGCCAATAAAATTACTTTGAGATTTATCTTGTAGTGATAGCTAACTTGCTTAATTAGCCTGTGTGAATTATTTAAACAGAGGAGGCGATTATGAAGTTATCATGAAACATTTCAGTTATTTGCCTTACTTTTGGTTAACATTAATTGTATTTCTTGGAGAATGTTATTATTTTGATTTTATGTATTGTTTAATAATAATTAAATTCTAAAAGCCCTAGACTAGTACAAATGGGTAAAGTAACTGAGCATGAGCCTTTGACCGAGTAGTTAAGCAATTACTCTGGAGAGGTACATCAGCATCTTCAGAACCCTGTAATCCATGGGCAAGGTCCCTCTCACAGGATGCTTAATGGTGTGCAGATAACCAGAAAGGGTTCAGATGCATTCCTGTGGAAATTAGACATGAGTGAAGCTGCATTGTTAGGGGAATTTTGTCTCTGGAAAGGTCAGTCTCTGCTTTGAAGGCCAGAGACTCCTGCTGATTAGTTGGTTCCTGGAAGTGATCAGGCCCAGAGAAGGCTTATAGAACCTAGGTATAGAACATGGAACGCTACATTATTAATTTTGAGTGAGAAAGACATGTCACATAAACCAGAGATACTCATATTTATTTCATCCATCATTCTATATCTATAGAAGGTTATATGGACACCAAATTATTATCAGTAGTCGTAAGAAATCACTGTCACAGGAAATAAAATATTCTGAATAAATGTATACATTCTATACTAAATACTGTGACTATGTTTACCTTCCCTGCTTTCTCAGCTACCGTTCTTTCTTGAATCTGCTTCAGCCAGGCTTTTCTGCCTTTCACTCTACTGAAACCTTTTCAGTAAGGTTACCAGTGACCAAGGGTTACCAAACCCAATAAGCAATTCGCAGCCTTGTCTCTATCTCTTGGTAGCATATGATAATTGCAGCTATATTGAAACTTGAAACTTTCTTCACTTGGTTTCTGTGACATTGTCTTCTCCTGTTCTCCCACCTCATTAACTGCTTGTCCTCAGTCTTGATGTTCCTCCTCTTTCCAACCTCTGAACGTTCTTCTGTATCTACACCCATTCTTGGGTATCACATCTAGTCCCCTGGCTTCAGTGCCATCTGTACATGGATGGTTTCCAAATTTTTAATTCTAGCCCTGATTTCTACACCAGTCTCTAGACTCATACATCCAGTGGCTTCTCTGAAATCTACCTTCACATGTTTGGTATGTATCTCAAGTTTGAAATGTCCAAAACGAAAATTTGGATTACTACTCCTACTTCAAAAACAAACAACCTCCTTCTCTCCTATTATTACTCATTTTAGTAAATGTCACCATCCATCCACCTAGTTGTTTATGCCCAAATTCTTGGAATCAGTTTTGCTTCTCTTTATGTCATGCATCCACATCCAATCCCTTAATGAGTCCTGTCTGCTCTATCTTTAAAAAAATTTAAAAATCCAGAATTCACACAGTTCTCATTACTCCATCACTACTGTTTTAGTCCAAGCCAACATTATCTCTTTCCTGAACCATTGTAAGAACCTCCCAATTGGCCTCCCTAATGTCACTCTTCCTCCGCCACAACAATCTGTTCTGTACACAGCACCCGGGTACTTTGTAGTTGACAGCAGATCATATCACTCTCCTCCATGTACTTCCACAAGTTTCTTGTGACGCTTAGTGTAAAACCTCACATTGAAAAGTCTTTCCATGATCCATCCCACAGCTACCTCTCTGACTTCATGTCCTTCCCCTCTCCCCCTTGTTCACTACCATCCCCCCACACTGGACTTTTTGCTGTCCCTCAGATGTCCTATGCTGGCTCCTGCCTCAGGACCTTTTGTGCTGTTCCCTCAGCCTAAAATGATTCTCCCATAGATGCCCACATGCCTCTCTTTCATTTCACTCAGATCTTTGTTCAAATGTCATCTTCCGCAGCATCCTTCCCTATCACTTTCTAAACTCTTACTCTGCTTTATTTTTCTTCATAGGACTTAGCACTACTTGACATATCTCTTTGTTCATTTGGTTTTTACGTCCCAACTAGAATGTAAGCTTTGTGAGAGCACAGAGTTTCTTGACCTGCACTTAAAATGATGCCTAGTACATAGCAGGCACAGTAAATATCAAATGAATAAAAGGACCACTCAGCAAGTAGGTGTTAGAGCTAGAATTTACAGCCTGGTGTTCACTTGCCTCCCTCCCACCCACCCATCCATTTATGCCATTCAACGATCCTACACCTTTTAGGAACACAACGTAGAAGTATTTGGACCATTCAACTAAAGATTCGATAGATTAGGGGATTTTTTTTTTACTTCTCTGACGTCATAAACATCTGCTTCTATTATTCTACTTCTTTATTGCTGACCCCCAGATCATCAGACAGTCAACACTTTTTACCTCCTCTAGGCAGCAAAAGGCTATATGCAATAAGTAGCATCCTTTTGTTTGTTTATGGGAAGGTAAGACTATCCTTATTTTAGTCTGCCATCCAAGATACATTAAATACTAAAAGCAAAATGAGATTAAATTTCACTGTATGACACAACTGAGTTAATTTGAAACTCAATAGAACAGAAAAAATGTACTTTGAATCAAGGAGCATTTGGATTTTATATTCTTCTGATTATTTAAATTAGGACTGTTTTGACTAAGCTGATGTTAGATTAAAGAGTTTTTAAATATCTTTGTAAAATTAACTTCCTAATTTAACAAAGTTATTTTATGCTTTTTATTAAAAGAAATGATGACCTTTTTTTGCAATATAGGATGTAAAAAGTTTTTAATAACTGCATTAATACAAAGTAGTTATAGAAGTATTTGTTAATTATTCCATATCCATGAATAGTGCACACTACATTGGAATTACTTTTAATCAAATCAAGTACCTGTATAAAACAAAGGAAAGGAATTCTAGACGGCACTCTGCCATCCTTGTTCTTTGATGGACATTAGCAAGTGGTAAAAGGCTTTATTCACTTGGTTACACTGTGAAATAAGTGGCCAATCATTATTAATTCATTTTGCACTCATTCTAATGGCATAAATCATCATAAATTCATTTGGTTTAAAGTGCATATAATATGTTCTCCCACAGGAATTTCCTTGTAATTGAGCTATTAATTAATATATTTTTTTAATATGACCTTTTTTCCCTTCTCTACTATTCAGAGCCAAGGATGGTTAGTGGCCATTTCTTCATTCATGATTTTCTTCTAAGTATGAGGAACAAGTTTGTCTTAATTCAGCCTGTTGACTGGCCTAGAAGGGACCAAAGCCCAAGAAAATGGTTATGTGTGTTACCTACCAGCAAAATAGCAGTAATAATTGTGAATGATCTCTAAGGGCTCTTTGAAAAATTCCCTGAAATGCTATGGTTTTGTAATAATTCCAGTAAGAAAATGTCATTCTCCCTTGATAAGCATAGTTTGACTCTGGCTTCTTTTTTAATTTCTAATTCTTAAAACTCCTTCCTGTGGCCACAGGTTTTTCCTAAGCATTGGCTGCCGTAAAATCCAAGTTCCCTTGCCGCCAGCAAGGAGGCACTCCATAATCGAGGTCACCCTTTCCCCTTCCAATGCACTGTCCCTGCACATCTCCCTCCTTCAGCCTCTTCAGTTTTCCAGGGTCTGTTTCCTTCTCCATTCAGGGCGTACTGGTTGCTAGAGGGCTTACAACAGCTGGTTCTAGAAACTGCCTGTGGGGTAACCACAGGATTCCTGTGAGGTCTTCATACTTCAAGGGAAGCATGGGAGGGAAAATTTAGGCCGAAAGAAAGAAAGAAAAATTACAAATAGAAACTTGGGGAAAAAATCGTTGATTTTACAGCTTTTTAAATGATCCTTTCGTATTTAGTGCCATTTTCTACACAAATAGACACTGGGTGAAAAAAAAAAAACTGCATGATTCATGTTCATGCCACGAACGTGTCGTGTTAGTAGGATCTGTATGAAAATAAAGGTTTGAGTTGGTGTTAAAGGTGTTCTGTTAGTATATATAACTGGCAGTTGACTCTGTGTGTGTGTGTGTTAAGTGAGTAAAAGAAGTGTTCAGTGTGCTGTGCAGAACTCAAGAACTACTCTCAGGTTCAGTCCCTCCCCTCGCGTTAGAAATGCAAGAAGGGGAGAAATGAAATAGCGATATAGAGGTGTTATTTATTTTCAAATAATGATCCTGAAAGTGATAGCTGATGCTTATAGAAATATATAACTATAGTTCTTTATAGTTAACAAAGTGTTTTCCTATAATAGGTATTCACTAAATGTAGGATGTGTTAATAAAGTGAGTGTATGCTTTATGATAAGGATAAATAAATGCTTCAGAAAACAAATTCATTTTACCTAAGTAATAGCATTAGAGTGCGTGTGTGTGTGTGTGTGTGTGTGTGTGTGTGTGTGTGTGTTGTGGCATGTAAGTTAATTTTTTAATAGAGCTGGTCATCATTACCAGCCAGATACGACAAAACTTTTAAAAACTGGCATTTTTCATTGGTCAGTTCATGACGGGACAGTACTCATCCTGCCAAAGCAACAAGTTAGCCATAATACAATACTGTCAGCTTTTTAACCACAGCTCACAGAGGCTTTATTTTGCTATCTCTGTCTCAGTCCTTTTCTCATTTTTAGTATTTTGCTGTTACAGCAAAGTGTAAACATTTTCTTGCAGCTTTGCTCTTTTGTAGTACTTTTAAAAAACAGTAAGATTGAAGTTGGAACACTTTAAAAAAAAAGCTTGAGATAAAAAGCTTAAGATAAAATAGCACTAAAATATGAGCTATTGTTATTACTCTTGACTGCATGACAAGAGAATTAATTTCTCAACAGCCAGAGGGTCTGAGTTAATTGTGATTTATCCAGTGCTAGATTTTAGCGCTTTCTGGTTTTTAAAAAAGGGTTTGGTTTGGTTTTGATTTGTTGTCCAGTGTTCTGAGCCTGTCTGCATTTTGGAGGTTCATGTGTCCATTTTGCTAGACAAACAGGGGTAGTGGTGAGGTGCTACACACTAAATTCCCACTATAAATCTGCCGCAGTATCTGTACTACTTACCTATTTTATAGGCAAGAAAGACAATAATTTGATAACTTGACTTTGAATATGGTTCCAGATTGACTTGAATAATGCTGAATTTCCCTGTAGCAAGTTGAGTTAGGAGCCTCTTGGCATTCTCAGTTAAGAGCCAGTGACCAGCAATAGCTTGTTAGTTGTGATACTTATCGTGGGAGAAAGTACCCTTGTAGTTCCTCAGGACAGTAAATGTATTACAAATGGCAATTATTTCCAACCTTTTTGATATCACGGGCCAATAAAATTTCCAAAAATAAAATTTGAGGGAATTCAGCAGTTTTAAATATTTTATTTTGCTGAGTACAAACATTAGGAAATACCGCTATCTTAATCATTTAAAAAAAAAAACTTTCATTCACCAAAAAAGTATTAAGAACATAACTTTAGAATAAGTACTCCTGTAAATGGAATAAATTTAGCTTTATGAAAAAGACTTATTACATTGTTTATATTTTTACTGTTTCACCACAGAGCTGTGGAAACTTTGTCACGTACCAGCACAGGTTTGTTAGCAGACTCTTGAAATTTCTGATCTGTGCATAATTTTGTTGACTATGCTAGGTATATACAGTGTAAAGTAATTTTCAGTATTTGCCCAAGCAACAATTACATATGTAGTACTTATGGAATATGAAGCACTGTGCTAAGCCTTATGCCAAATATAAAAGTATTTTTTAAAAATTTCATAAGGCCCAGGGAACTTACTCATTTAGCAGATGTGAAAAGGATACAATAAAAATAAATAAATAAAATTAGCTTTAGACAGTAAATTAAATGCCAACAGTTGCTATATCATTGTTTTTAAATGTATGGATAGGAACCACTGTATTAAAAGGAAGAATTTCATTCTAAGATAAGCAAGGAGGATGTGGCAGAAATTGCTAGCTACCTACCCCATACCATTCTTGCATGTGAACAAAACCTCTGTTTTGTTGAAGATGGTAATGTGTCCAGGTAGCAAACTACATTTCCCATCCTTCCTTGAAACTAGGGAAATTACTGTATGATGTCATTCTGACTAATGAAATGTAATCAGACTTTGAAAGGGGGCTTGACTTAACTGGCAGATGTCCTTTTGCCCTTCACCTGGCCACCTCTTCCTGCCTGGAAGCTGGATGCAGTGCTAGATGTGCAATTAACCACTTTGTGACCATGACGCAACTAAGTTAGAGCCAAAACAATTATAGGGACCTTGGTATGTCTGTATTTAGCTATTGAACCAGTGACAACAACCTTCTCATTGTGTGAGAAAGGATAAAACATGTAATTTATTTAATCTTCTGTTTTGGGGAGACATTAGTAAATGCACCTGAAATTATTCCTTAGTTCAGAAGGAAGAGGAGATTGATCATAAAGGATATAGTTTTGAATCCGTGGTTGCGTAGAGTTTTATGAATAAAAACATGGTTGTAAAGATGCAAATTGTGTTCAGAGATATGTACTGGTCATTACATATGGCCTGGGCCACAGAGGCCTGGACTTCCTACCAAGGCCTGCAGCTGACCACTTGCCTTCCAAGGTTCTCAGTTATCTAAAACATAAAAATAGATCAGATTTGTCTCAAGTCCTTTCAATCTGAAAATTCTGTGATTCTAATTAATCCATTTGGCTGGGGATGAGTAGATCAGGATTAAAAAGGCAATAAGTCTTGCCCCTTTCTAATCACAAGACAGCCCAAGTATTGATCTTTTTAAAATGAAAATCTAATCAAACCTCTCCTTTGCTTAAAACTTTCCAGTGGTTCCCTATTGTCACCAGGATAAACAAACTCTTAGCATGGTAGATAAGGCCCTTTGTGATCAGGCTCTGGTATTCTGTCCTGCCTCATGTCTCACTGTTATATTTCATCGACCTTGCTTTCTTTTCCCCTTGCCCATCGCCTCAACCCTCCCCTTCTCCCTAACAAAATTTCCAGCCATATTGAACTATGTGTAATCCCTTGATCTTGCCATGTTCTCTCTCATTTCCTGGTCTTTAGACATGCTATTCTCTCTGCCTGGAATGTTTTCTTTCTATACTCCTCTCCTTTAAGTGGATAACTCCCACTTATTCTTCAGGTTTTGGTACAGAGGTCACCTTTCTCTGGAAGCCTTCTCATATCCCTAAAATGGGGTTACGTGCCCCTGTTAAGTTCTGTCTTGATACCTTGTGCTTATAAATATTCTAACACTATTCCTAAAATATTCAAATTACCTCTTTGCTCACCTATCTCCTGAACTAGAATAAATTTCCTTGAGGGAAAAGGCTGAGTCCTATTCCCTATTTTTCCCCCGGCACTTAGTATAATATAGCAATACTCTATAGATAGTTATTACATAAATCTTTGGATGGATAAGTTGGGGCCAAATTGTTGAAAGGCTTCAGTGAATTTGTTGAACTTTTTAATACTTGCCACTGGAGAGCCTTTTGTGAAGGAATCAATCATGATGGCAGGTGATATCATCATTATCACCTTGCTTAGTCAGTGCGGCACTACGGAATAGTGAAACATTTACATAAGTACCATGTTTTATAGCATTTCAATCATCGTTTTTCCTTAACTGCACTCCATCATTTCTGTCTTCATTACAGGGAGGAGCATTCTGGCAATACTCCTTTACATAAAATAAGTTAATATGTATTTTTGTACAAAATTAGATTCCATCTTATACAAATTAAAGTACGACCTTTATTGGATTCCAAATGTTTAAGAAAAATTCTGAGAGATAAATTTAAAATTCTGTCATGAGACTTTTTCTATCACTAGGGAAGGTACTCTTATTAGTTTTAGCTTTTTCATTATCTTGGTTTATTTTGCAGACCACCTATATTATGTGGAATCATAAGTTAGGAAAACCCTAAATTAGAGAATGCAGTATAAATTGAGAAAGGAATAAATTGACCTATCCGTTTTTATTATCATACAACCATTTTTCAAAGGTTGCTTCCTTAGTATCAGCAGAATATACGATTAGGAAGTTTGAAGCCTTAGGCATCCTAGGTTACTCCCTCAGAACATAAGGGTCATAATTGCTGGTGGCATTAAAGTCATAAGCATCCTATTAATCAAGAAGGCTAGAAATCTAAAGGTTTAACTTGAAAATCCTCTTCGTCTTCTATTCTTTACATATTTTATTTGGAATAGGTTGTCAAAGACAGATGTGGAATTTTAACATTTTTATGTCTTTATAATTCCAAAACAGATCATTGAAAAAAAAATCATACTCTTACTTGTAGATTTAAAATTTGTGTTAAATAGGCCATTTTTCTCTCTGCCTCTCTTGATGCCCCACACATGGCTTGCCAGAACTCTAGGGATCTTTGCTTTATGTTACCCAGAGACTGTAATTTGAACAGAAGAAGGAGAGATGCTGTAGGAGAATTTTACTTGAGAGATCACTGAGTGAAATAGAAAGTGATTAAGGGAAGGGGCAGCCGTGCTGTAGGGAACCTGTATTTCCTGCCGAGCTGGGCATCCTCACTGTATGTGTGGATCACACTTTGCAGAGGAGCAGCAGGCACGCTGCAGGGCCGAGGTCTTCTGGAGAACGCTTACTGATTTTCCCTTTTCTGTCATTTCATTGGAGGGCAAATGATCACGTCCCCTATGCTGTCCTTCCCACTTTGTCAGAAAAATGATGGAAAATATCAAGAAATGGGCCACTTATTGTTTATTATTGCTCTTAGGAAAAATTGTCAGAGTAGTGAGGAAGCTGCCTCTAGAGTTGCCACCACAGAGGCCGTGAGGAAACAGCAAGGTCCCCAGTATTGCCAGAATGCTCCTCCCTGTAATGAAGACAGAAATGGTAGAGTGCAGTTAAGGAAAAACGATGATTGAAATGCTATAAAACGTGGTACTTAGGAAACTTTACTTCCCCTTTGCGATACCGCTTACCAAGGGTACGGCTCCAGGGAGCCCTTAGATGGGAAGCCGCTGCTGCTGGTGTTTCTGGATGTCTGCAGAGAACAGCTGGCGGTTGCTCTGCAGCTCCTACAACTTCCCAGAAGTAAAGAACAACAGGAAAGAGGTAGATTTCTTGACATTTTGACATATTCTGACAAACTGGGGCAGGGAGCTGCATTAGAAATGCACATGCAGCAAAGGCAGAGATCTGTTTTAGATCCATAATGTGTGCAAAGCACTATGCTTGGTGGTTTGGGAGATACAGAGTTATAGGCGACACAGTTCCTACTTTCAAGGAGCTACCAGACTTGCTGAGGAAAAGGGAAAAGCACAGAAATGCTTATATTTAAAAATATCATGTGATAAGGGAGATGTAGGTGCTGGCAGAAAATAGAGAACTTTTTTTTAAAGGAGTTTATATTTTTATGATCCACAAAACACAAAGCTTTACATATTACATTTACATGGCTAAGTATGAGAGTAAAATTTACAAATACATATATGAATGGTATGAATTGGGAGGTGTTTTCTCAAGGAGGCTTTCCAGATATATGTACCTCTTTAGATTCCTGCAGGAGTTGTTTACCAAGTCCATGGCCTCCTTAAAATTTTTCTGCGGAATTTCGTGGATAAGTATATGCATGTAATTTCCTGGAGAAGGGACTGATGACTGTCAATGGGTTCTTAAAGAGTTCTACGACTGAGAAGAAATTCAGAACCACTAATTTACAGGTTGCATTCACAGACTCTTACCTTGGCTTTACAATATCCTTCACTTCTCTTCACCTCCATTTCAATCCATTCTCATTTAACAATTGGCTATAACGTAAAAGCAAGTAAATGCTTTTATTTGTTGAATGCCTTAAAGTTTATACACCATGTTCTTAATTTTGAAAACAGACAGGTTCACCCTGTTATTCATGATAAGTCTTGGCTGCCATTTATTGAGCACTCGCTGGTGCTGGGCACTTGGCAATCCACTTTGCGTGCATTAATCCATTTAACACGCAGGGTCTTCATGAGACATAACTATCATTATCCCCATTTTACAGACAAGGAAACTGAGACTCACTGAGTACTTCTAAGCCTGCTCCCTAATAAGTTGTGAAACTGGTTAATTCCCTGTCTGAAATCTGAAGCCTCTGCTCCCCTGAGCCAGAATACTCTACTGTTCTATGATTTATAAACTGTTTTATCTCTTCCCTCCAAAAAAACAAACAAAACCTCTTCTAAATTGCAATTTGCTCCTCGCAATCCCTGGCGCTTCCTTTTTTAAATGTCAAAATGCCTTTTGAAGTAGATGAACTTTTGCAGTTTAATAGCTGTTAGGCTTACGTATACAAAATTTTGTCAGCGTTATCTTCAACATAAAGGAATACATGTTAATTAAAATCTAGATCATTTCAGCAGATTTTTAAGTTTTGGGGGATGTTTTTGAGCTATTTTTTAATTTAACAAAAATATTGAGCTATTTTTAAATTTAACAAACTGAAGAATTTACCGCATACTTGGCATTGTTATGCTCTATCAGTACTCCAGAATATGGGGGAACATAGATGCATAAGGAGGAGACTTTCTTAAACTACGCATCTTACCTTCTCCATCTCTCATCTCTGTTCGTAAACATTCTCTGTAGTGAGAGATGTTACCAATGGGAAGTATTTGATGTATGAACTCCGTTAGATGCAGAAGAAAGATGTAGAAATACTGTATTAAGTTATTTGAAACTCTCTCTATTTTGCAGAATTCTGAGTAGGGAGAGGCATTGTTTGGAAGTTTAAGATTGCTGATATGTTGTGAAATTATATATAGTTATTTATATGTAATTATTATGTAATTAAAACACTTTAGAATATGGTATAAAATATTGTAACCTAAATTATCTCTTTAAAGTTTGTTGCTGAGCATCCTGTAAACTTGAGATCTTTTATAGTCTTACTGTTCAAAATCCCTTTTCAGTAAAAAAAAAAGAAATTCAAAGTGGTGTATATTTTAAAAATATGCTTCAAAGAAAACATCACAAAAGTAAAATTCCTTCATGGCTCTGCCTTTTATTTTGTACTTTTAGGTAAGGCCCTGACATTCCTTCTGCTGCAGCCGCCGAGCCCCAAGCTTCCTCCACACAGTACCATCCGAAGGACAGCCATTGATCTCATTGGACGTGGTTTCACGGTTTGGGAACCTTACATGGATGTGTCTGCTGTCCTGATGGGGCTTCTCGAACTTTGTGCTGATGCCGAGAAACAACTTGCCAAGTATGTGCGCAATTCTAGTTAATTTAATTTGGTTTGTTTTTGTTTTGTTTAGGTGGAGGTCATTGATTACCCTTTATAAATTGTGTGTTTTCAATAGACAAAAAATAGACAAATATCTCAATATATGAAATTTTGGATATAGACAATGAAAGGGAAGTATGTTTCTGTAATTTTAACACAATTGGGATTTAGCATTGAGCCAATGAGTGATTGATCTGTGACATAGTTTTTAAATTATGTTTATTGTACCTTTAGATATTATTAGATAATAATATAATAAAAATATAAACATATCATTTATAAGGAAAGTGATATATAGACTTGCTCAAAAATGTTCTGTTTCATTTTGTTTTTTGCTGAGGAAGATTCACCCTGAGCTAACGTCCATTGCCAATCCTCCTCTTTTTTTGCTTGAGGAAGGTTAGCCCTGAGCTAACATCTGTGCCCATCTTCCTCTGTTTTTTGGCGTGTGGGACACCACCACAGCTTAGGTGGTAAGTGGAGTAGTCCTGCGCCTGGGATCTGAACCCACGAACCTGGGCCGCCGGAGCAGAGCACGCGGAACTTTAACCACTGGGCCCTGCACCCTCAAAAATGTTTTACTGATAGAATACAAGGCCAAATTGTTTGGGGAATTATTCCTTCACATTTATATTAATTTTTAAATCAACTTTATTGAGGTTTCATTTGCACACAGTAAAGGACCAGCCATAAGGAGGTTGCAGTGACCCAGGGAACCAATATTGAGAGTATAGTCATGCATCACTTAACAGGGATAGGTTCTGAGAAACATGTCGTTAGGCAATTTCATTGTCATGTGACATCATAGAGTGTACTTACACAAACCTAGATGGTATAGCCTACTATGCATCTAGGCTATATGGTACTAAACTTATGGGACCACCATTGTATATGTGGTCCGCCGTTGACCCGGTCATTGCTATGCAGCGCATAATGTAATGGAATAGGAAGATGAGCTGAGGGAGTTGCTAAAATGAAATAAGTGGGAGACACTTGGTAGCCAAATGGCTGGGAGTTGGAGGTGGGTGGAAGGATGGTGATAGAGATTAGTGTTGACTTGAGAACTCAGCTTCCTGATTCCTGAAGGAACTCTTTTTTTTTTTTTTTTGGTGGTATAATGCACATAACATGAAATTTACCACTGTAACCATCCTCACGTATACAATTCAGTGACATTAAGTACATTCACAATGTTATCCAACCATCACCACTATCACCTTCCCAGGAGTGGTCACCCCAAACAGGAACTCTAGACCCATTAAGCAGTCGCTTCCCATTCTCCCCTCCCACCAGCCCCTGGCAATCACTAATCTGTTTTCTGTCTCTATGAATTTGCCTATTCTGGATATTTCATATAAATGGAATTATACAGTATGTAGCCTTTTGTGTTGGGTTCTTTCACCTAATGTAATATTTCCAAGGTTCATTTGTGTTGTAGCACATATCAATACTTCATATCCTTTTATGGTTGAATAATATTCCATTCTATGGATATACCACATTTTGTTTATTTGTCTATTGAGGACATTTGAATTGTTCCCACCTTTTGGCTTTTGTGAATAGAGATACTATGAAAATTCATGTACAAGTATTTGTTTGAACACTTGCTTTCATTTCTCCGATAGATACCTAAAAGTAGAATTGCTGGGTTATATGGTAATTCTATGCTTAACTTATTGAGGAACCACCAAACTGTTTTCTACGCCGGTTGTACCATTTTATACTCCTACCAGCAATATACAAGAGTTCATTTTCTCCACATCCTTTCCAACACTTGTTATCTTCTGGGATTGTTGTTGTTGTTGTTGTTTTAATGTAGCCATCCTGGTGAATGTGAATTCCTAGTGGTAGGAATTCTTGAACTGTCTTATGAGGCCTCTCTTAATGTAAATGTTATTACCTCAATGAATTGTATTTCATTCTTATTATTTTTAACCTTTTAAAAAACTAAAGTTCTCTGTTCTTTCTTCATGGTTGTCTTTCTCATATCCCACAGTTCCCTTACATTCCAGCACAGCATGCTTTGGGCCTATAGTCTTTCTGCTGGCTTCTCTATGCTCAGGAATTGGAGACCAGAGAAGCAAATGAAGGCTAGACTGGAATGCTGTGGCTTTGTCTGCAGATTGGGCATTCCCAGCCTAAAGTCCCAAGACTGATTGGTTGGAGGAGGGTATTCATTTCAAACCTAGGCAGCTGCCTTCCTCCATTACTTCCTATCACACTGCTGTGCTTCCTAAACTTTGCCTGTGTCTCCCTAGCTGTATGCCCTTCAGCAAATTACTTCACCTTCTACCTCAGTTCTGTCTACAAGTTGGGGGTAATTAAAGTATCCTCCTTATAAGGCTGATGTTAAATGAGTATATATTTGCAAAGTGTTTAGAAGAGTACTTAGCGCATATTAAAGAGAGTAAATGGATGTTACCAAATGGTAGGACAGCTGGTGATGCCATTGTCATTGTCCTAGTGTTCAACGGATCAGGAGCTGCGCATTTCTGAAATGAACAGTTCAACATAGTGATAACCACGACAGTTTCTGGATACAGGAGGCCTGAAGATTCTCAATTGACCTTAAGAATTAGAAGGGAATGTGAGCCCATGAGTTTGCAGAAGTCGTAAGAGGCAGATGGCCTTTGTGCAAAGCCCCAGAACATATTTTCAACTTTATGCCCTTCCCTTGGCTGCAGCTGCCATGTATACCCTCCAAGAAGTCAACAGTGCTGGCTTCTATTACTACAGCTCTTCTGGTTATCTTGAGAACCCTTTACAATTTTTTGATTGTCCAAAATTTTACTTTGACCTAATTTTCTAGACTATTTTCAAATCTGATCTAAACACGGTTTCAACAGTATGCACTCTTGTTGTCTAGGAGGAGAAGTGATGGAATTTTATTTTAGGTTTAGTACTTAATATTTTGTTTTATTTTGATTTTAAATAAGTTTATATGAAGCTTATGTCAGCAACCGTAAAGATACGCTTGTTTTATCTACATGTAGTGTGTCTGCAGACACAAATACTATAGTTTTTCAGTAGGTGATTTAAATCTTGCTATTACATCCTTTTCTGTGTCATGAAGATTAGTATGACTCTCTATACACAGCTCTGAATAAATGAATGTATCAGCATGTAGCCTTGAGGAGTCCAATGTAATTTTCATCATGATAAATTGCATAATAAGCAAGAAAATGTTTGCTTATTAATCTCTAACAAGATTTAGATTGAAAATGGCCTATTACATCCATGACACACTTGGAACAGGCTGCAGAAGGACTGAGATGGGGAGAAGTGGAGCAACGACGTGTGCAGGGGTGACGTGTGCATCTTACATTCGTGGTGCCCTACTGGGCTGCTCTTTCTTGTGCCTGATTTACTGAGAAAATGATCACAGTGCTCAGCTGCCTTGCTTCTGACTGTGATGTTAAGCTTGCTTTATGAAGAAGCTTTTATGTTAGGCTCATGCTTTTTAAAATTTCATTCATGTTTATTGAAAAAGAAAACTCACAGGCAATGTTTCCCTCTCTATTCCCATTCTTGTGTGTTTATGAGGGACTAGGTTTTAGGGAGGGGCAGCTAGCTCAGGCCTGCTCCCTAGTCTGGAGAACACATATTATAGCAGTTTCTTTCTTCCTCTCTCTCCCGTATATCAACATCCTCTGTCAGAGATGACTCCTGAGAGGTCTCCTAAAAAAACTATATATAGCTCAAGATTAATAGAGTATCTTTCCAGACTTAATAATCCCTTTATTTTAGAAATATGACTCAGAATTTTACGACTGAAATCAAAGTATCACCAGTTATTTTCTAATATTTTTCCACATTTTAAACTATGTGTATTAACAAGGAAGCATTTCTTGAGTAGCTGTGGAAGGGATAATGTGAAGATCCTGTCTCCAAGGCACTTGCAGTCTTACAGGAAAGATAAGATCTGCCTGAGATAACATGATAGAAAGTGAGAAGGAGAGTGAAAAGTCTGGACAGTCAGAGCATGAGGAGAGAGACAAATAGCTGAGTAATCAGAAAGTATGCAAGGAAGAGTTTCATTTGAATCTTTCATCTGAGCAATGAAGAGAGGAGGAAAAGGACAAGGATATGCAAAAGGATAGAGATGGAAAGCACAGGCATGCCCAAAAGACGCTGAGTAATACCTTAAAACATAGGGTGACGGTGGTGTAGTGGGTAAGTTTGCGTATTCCACTTTGGTGGCCCAGGGTGCGCAGGTTCAGATCCTGGGTGTGGACCTACACACCACTCATCAAGCCATGCTGTGGCGGTGTCCCACATACAAAAGAGAGGAAGATCGTCACAGATGTTAGCTCAGGGACAATCTTCCTCACAAAAAACTAACAAACAAACATAGGGCAAGTGAAAGTAAATATTGCTTTTAACTAATTGTGTTCATTAATTCTTTGCAGAACTTAAACTGTGGGATGCTCCAATCTAAAACTCAAACATTATTTCCTTCCCTGTTATATCTGGGGAATAGAATTAGGGTCAAAGAGAGGATTGGTTTTACCTTTTACTTTATAAAAAGATTGTTACAGTGAGTTTTTTCCTTGCTTTTATGATACTTCCTTGCTACCACGTATCTAGCAGTATGCAGGGAAACAGAGGTATGGGATACAGATGAGAAAAAATGAATCTGTTATCTCTTGTCCACAGTAACACTGTGGTCAGTGAAAAAAGATGGGGTTCAAACCCAGGTTTCGCTGACTCCAGAAGCCATGCTCCTAACACTGTGCCATCTTGCATTTGAAATCTTACATCCACAGAATTAAGGAACAACAGAGTACTAAATTTAAAACAACCTATTAATAGGAGGTAAAAGCGGTCAACTCAGAATTTTCGATGTACTTTCAAATTTTTAAAATATATTTAATGAAATCTTTTTCATCAAAGATTTTGTGCCTTTTAGAATATAAAAGCCTATTTATCAATAAGCTCCTTGAGTGCATAGGCCATGTTTTATATGTTTATTCTTACTTATTCATAACATCTGTCAAGTGATTTGTATGCAGTAAACGTTTAATAAAGACAGAAATTTTAGAGATGAAAATCTCCTTCAGTAGCTTCTGATCAAATGCCCTCAATACGCTGTTAAGTCAAAGTAAGGTTTAGAAAGATTAAACAATTTGTCCGAGGTCACACTAGTATTGTAAGAGCTAAGACTATCACGTAGGTCTCCCGACTGTCGTTTTGCTGCTCCCATGTCATATGCTTATGCCATCCTTTATCTGACAAGTGATCCACAGGTAGAACCTTTTGTGAGGAATTTTTTAAATGAATGATTATGGGCTGCTCATTCACGATGAACTGTTTAATAGAAAATGGAGGCTGCGCTTCATTGAAATCATAAGTTGAGCCATCCCTGTCTAATTGTGAAAAGAAGAGAAACTTGCAGTAGTATCTTTTTTATAAATTCATAATGTATGGATTTATGGTTATAGTGGTTATAACCATTATATACCATGGTTATATACATAGTGTTAAAATGTTAGAAACCATAGAAAATCCTCCTTTATAGAGGAACAGTAACATCCCTGTGCTTTTGAAAGGCTAGACTTATATCTCTATGTGTTGTAGTCTGATTTTGATTCCATTTTCCTAGCTTATGTTGCAGGTCTTTCTCTGAAAGAGAACAGCAGAGCAGTGCTGGCCCCAGCTGCTGGGTGGCCAGTCTTTCCACTCATACTGCCATGACGGAGGGATGTTAATGAATTACAGAAAGCCAATTGCTTTTCTGGAATATTCACCTTTTACCAAATGTTGAGAGAAACACACAGTCACTGGAGACCACACATGCTTTGATACATACAGATAAGCCCCATACCTTAGAAAGGTTCTTTTTGAACTATATAAAGTAGAGTTGGAAAAAAAGAGTTGACATTTTAACCCAAATCTCAACCATACTTTTTAAATTTAAGGGGCAAGGAGTAGAGAAAGGAACATATACAAACACTAAGGTGCTTCAGGATTCTATTTAACTATTTGTGTTCACATGATGTTTATTTTTATTAGAGAATTTATAATCTGAGGAAACTGTTTAAATCATGTTAACATAGTTTTTATTCCTTGTAAATGTATACAGCATATGGGAAGCAGGTCTAAAAGATATGCACTTGTTGGAGGAATTGCTGCCTTTGAATTTAGGAAATTAATGCCACCTATGAGTTATCAAATTAAGGTCCAACATGACAGAGAGAAATTAAAGATTCCTTATTACCTTAAAGACAATTGTTAACACACTGTTTTACCAGGAAGGGCTAAGGTGGAATTCCCAGATGTTATGTAATTAAGTATGTATTTTCAAAATAACTTTTGTTTTTGATGGAGAGTGTTTTCTTTTTTTCTTTTCTTTCTTTTTTTTTTTTTTATGAGGAAGATCAGCCCTGAGCTAACATCCATTCTAATCCTCCTCTTTTTGCTGAGGAAGACCGGCTCTGAGCTAACATCTATTGCCAGTCCTCCTCCCCTTTTTTTTTTTTCCCCAAAGCCCCAGTAGATAGTTGTATGTCATAGTTGCACATCATTCTAGTTGCTGATGGGGAGTGTTTTCAATGCCCTGTTACTGTTTGTCTTAGTCAGTTCAAGCTGCCATAACAAAATACCATGGATTGAGTGGCTCAAACAACAGATATTTATTTCTCACAGTTCTGGAGACTGGTAAGTCAAAGATCAAGGTGCTTGCAAGGCAAGTTTCATTCTGAGGCCTCTTCTCTTGGCTTCTAGGTGGCTGCCATCTTGCTGTGTGCTCACATGACTTCATTGTGTTCAGGATTGGGGAGAGAGAGACACAGAGAGCAAGCTCTCTAGTGTCTCTTTTAAGGGCACTAATCCCATCACAAGGACCCCACTCTCATGACCTCATTTAACTCCAATTACGTGCCAAAGGCACCATCTCCAGTATCATCACAATGGGGATTAGGTGTTCACCATATGAATTTTAGGGGGACACAGACATTTAGTCCATAACACTGTTGACCGCGATTTGAGGGCTATTGGATGAAAGTTTTTTTCCCCCTGAATATTCCCTTATGGTATTCCTTAATTTGACAGATGGGGAAGTCTGACCATTGTAGACAGTGACATTTAACTGAAGTGATCTTACATTTAACTTTTAAACTGCTTTTTACCACGTTGGAGTAAGGATTAGAACAGGATTAATGAGCAGTCATGTAAGGAATGAACTCAGCCTGAGTGGACTATTTTTCTATTCATGTTTTTTATTTATAATATCTATCATCACTGGTATTTCGTATTGGACGTCTATACTGAAATGCTGAGTAAAATAGAGAATGTGTCATATCATATTTTTTAGAATAAAGACTGAAACCAGAGACCCATCCTATAAACCTATATAACAAAATGATCTGCATAACAGCCAGATAAGCAGGATCAGATAAAAAGAGTGAATTCCGTGTTTACATACAGGTTCCAGAATAAGGCAGACAGCCTTTTAATTTCAAACCTCTGATAGTATGATCCTTCTTCATTCAGTTAGAATCCCACATTAAAATATATCACACATGCCATGCACTCTTGACTTTAAAGATAACTACATGCAGAATTAGACTTCGTCTGTTGGGACTACCAGATCAATTACTTTGACTTCATTGCCTGGTCAATTCAGTCAAATAACTGGCTTAAGTGATTTTTTCTTTTCCTGCTGAATTTGCCAGGTAACTTCATTTAGTGCATAACTATTGAGCTACCACTATGTCCAAGGGCTGTACTAGGCACTTTCAGGGGATACACAGGATTAGAAGGCAGGTCCCAATCTGTGCAGAGTTTACAATACAATACTAATTCATGATGTCTGACAGAATGTGATTTAGTGCTAGGAGCCTGGAATAAATGGGTTTTGTTGTTGGTTCTTTTTGTTTCAGTAGCCGGTAGTTGAGTGCTGCAGCAGTTGCTAAATACCACCTGGGCTTCCACAAGAACTTCAGAGGGGAGGGAAAAGGATGGGGGAAAAGCATTAGCAAAATACTAGAATAAAAAAAAGAATCGAATTTCAGGGCCCAACTTTGAAATTAGCAGGGACTCAGAAGCATGGGTGTTAAAAAGACTGAGTTATATGAGTAAAATCATGCAGTGTTTGTCTTTCTCTGTATGGCTTATTTCACTTAACATCATACCCTCAAGGTCCATCCAGGTTGTTGCAAATGGGACGATTTATAAATTAGTGAAACTAGATTGTAGAGGGCCTAGAATTTCCAACCAGGGAGTTTAAGATTTTTCTTAGAAGCAATAGGAACCACTAGGCTTTTAAGCAGGTTAACCATGAAATAAAGTTGGTGCTTTTGGAAGATTAATCTGATAATGGTGCATTGAAGAGACTATCCAGGGGAGAGATGAAGTTTCGCTTCTTCGACTATGTCCTGGTAATTCCTTTCTATTATCACACTCACATCCTCCTGCTTTTGCACTATGGCTGCTCTGAAGGTCACTGCAGAGCCCTGACCTCAGAACACCGGATCTGTCCACGTTATGCAGCCCCGCATTCAGACCTCCAGATCCTGATGACGGGAATCACTCAAATGCAGATACTGATGCCTCTCCATCATGTTGGGTGTTCCAGCTTCCCCTGAACTCAAGGGCCAATACTTTTGTATGTGTTTGGTTAGCTTCCTTCCCCATTACCCTACAGCTTCTCTTCTAGACCTCACCACCCATCACCAAAGTTGACTACTTTTCTTACTAGAAGTTTGCTGATTCCCCCAAATTCACAAGATCATTTGCTGAGATGGAGGAAGGGTGATGTGTGACTAGGCTTTTAACTTGAAGCCGATGACCTGCTATTAGTTGACCTCGTTTTCTTTTTGCTTTATTTCTATTTGTGAGAGGCATCTTTGGTTAGAAAAAGCACCTATTGTACATACAATATTGGTCAGGTGCAGGGCTAGATGATTTTGAATCTGTTATCTCATTAAATCTTCTCATTAACCTTGTGAAGTAGGTATTTCAATATACTCATTTTCAATATACTCAATATACAATAAGACATTGTGTTTATTCAGTCTGGGGTGGCCACAGGGCACTGCATAAGGGTAGGGGAAATATCCACTTGTCACTGTGGCATGAGCCTTGAAAGTCTGTCAGCTGACCACCCCCACCCTAAGGTGTACACACCTATCCTTAGTCATTTGTTCTCTCTCTTTCTCCCCTCTGCCCTGCCTCTTTGCAGCTTCCCACTAAATGTTTTTCCTCCATGCATGTAACAGAGAAGGGATAGAAGAGAGGACTTAGAAGTGAGTGGTGAGTTTGCTAGGATCCTGTTTATATGAGTAGAACTCAGGTTTCCAACTGTAAGAGTTCACAGCAGCACACAGCTGGGAATGGACAGGCCTTCTCTGGAGTCCAGGAGGATGCTGTAATGCTTGTCCTGCAGAAGCTAGACCCCATCTCTTAGCAACTCAGGGAGCAGTACATCCATGGGGAAGGCAGACAAGTGCCCAGAGCCATGAAGTACAGCAGGGGTAACACCTTCTCTGTTATTATACAAGTTTATCCCTTGATACAACCTAGCTCTTAGGCAGCCACATCACTAACATACAAGCTGTTTCAAATACAACCCTCAAGTCTGTTTCATAAGCTCGGTAGAGCAGTGTATCACCTATAAAGTTGACCTATAAAGTTGGTCATTTGTACCTACACATAAGACTTCTTTATTTAGCTGAGTTTGATCTTTCTGAGGACTCTTTGAATTCCAGTTCTGTTATTTAATACAGTTGTTCTTTGTTACAACTTTATATCCACACCAATTAATAACCTTGCATCCTGTATCTTTATTCAGCCCACTATTGATACTAAATAAAACAGAGCTGAAGTCTAAGTATTACAACATACCTCTAGAAACCTCTCTCAGGGCTGCAGTCTAGCCATTCATCCAAAGCCACTGAGTTTAGTCATGTTACCAATTCATTAATTCGGTTAAGCGCAGTATCATCAAGTCCCTTTCTTTATTTTCTCCAGAGGTTAGCTATCCTGAAAGACCTTATACTACTGCCTTGGCTTTCACTGAACTTCCCTCAACCTGATTTCTCCTTCATAAAATGCTGATATTACCCACCTCAGAGGGATGTGCTGGGACAGGTGCAAAAGGACATGATATAGCACCAGAAAGCCTGACTTCAAACCTACCTTGGTTTCTACGTCCAGTTGTCTGTCTTCTGTATCATGCCCGGGTATAGGGGATATGGGATGGCCTGCCCAGGAGATAGACATTCCTTGGTTGACTGCTTGGCAGGGATGTTGCCTAGGGGGTCTTTTTTAACTCCAACATTCTATGGTTTTATTGATCTTATGAAATTTGATTTAGATTTATTTAGAATTTTTCAATTAACATTACCATTTTTGTTTGTTTCAGCCTTTCAGCATTATTGACACCTATTCATCCACATTGATGAAAAAAGGGAAACATCACAGAATATCTAAAAAGTTTAATTAGCTTTTGAATGTTTTAAAACTTGACTTAAAATGTGATCTTAACTTTATGATTTTTAAGCAATCTAGCGCCCAGCACAACTCACAAAGTAAACATTTCCTTTGTTGAATTCTCAATATTAAGGTTTAATCCAGAAAAGAAACTTGCTAACTACCCCACCCTGCTTTCCTGCTGTACACCTCCTTCCAGCCCCTACTGGGACCCCAGGGCACCAGGATCTTCCATGGGGGTGCAATGCATTCCTTCTGTTTATTGTTCAATATATGTATCTGTTCTCTCAGCTCATATCTTTCTTTTTAGTGGTAAACGTCAAAGGAAGGCTCACCCTCCTCCTCTCTTCTGAGTTCCTGCTTTGTATCTACCCTCAGTTTGGAAAAAAGAATAGAGACAGTTATATTATCAGTCAAAAAGATTTAAGAAGCATAACAGTCACAAAGAAATTATAAGCACAATTTTCTGTAATCAATTTACCTTCTTTTAACAATGATGAAACTGCCTATGTTATGCATCTTTATTTTCAACTAAGAGTTAAAATAATGATTCTTAGATCAGTTACAGAGATACCTATAAACTTTTTGAGAATTTTTAGTAAACATAATACAGTTTACACATGAAGCACACAGACTTATTTAATTAGAGCAGGACAGATCTTCGTATAACTTCATATGGATATTTAAATACCAAAATTACTTAACTAGAGGGAGAAACTATAATTGGATCTCATACTGAATAACGAAATACGCCTTGTATACAGTTGATCTGTGGATCACATGCCATATTTTAATTAAAAGTCAATACTTTTAACAGAAGTCTATATATAATATAAAGGAAGCTTGGAAACAGAAGAATATTATTTTTAGGGGTAGCAAAGGAATATAACATCACTATCCTATCAGCACATTCTCACAGTTTAGAAAGGTCTATTTCATCATGTACATATTCTTATTTATAGCCTGGATAATGCCATGCTGTCTTTTCTTTATAGAAAGAGAATAAGTATCAGTTAATATAATTTTTGCATCAATACTAAATAACTGTTGCCCGAGCATGCTAATTAATGGATTGGTTCTAAAAGCTGAGTGTGGGATAAGCTAGCAGTACGAATGATATTTTAAACTAAAAATAATTTTGTCATTCTCAGTTCTTTTGATAATTTTATAGACAGGAGTGAAATTTTGCTCTCTTTCAGATATATGGCCTTAAGTGTAGCCTTTTGATGTGACCTTATAAACAAATTGCTATCTTTGACTTTTTCTTAGAAAAAATTTGCAAGTTCCCAGCACAATATTCATTCTTGCCTTATTCTGAGCTTTGTGATATGTATTCAGTACTAGTTCTTGATAATTTGTTAACAAGGCATTTTTAACACCTTGGACAGATGCACATACTGTTTTCAATCTTCACGGTTAATTATTCGATGTTGTATTTGATGCCAGAACACCCTGACTCCTAATCACTGCTCATTGTTGCAAGTCCATTATATTCTAACTGTTTGAGTGCTCCCATTGACCTTGAACTGACATTATAAGCTGTGTCTAATCTTTTCAGTCTATATTTCTAATGCTTCTTTTCTTTTTCCCTTTTTTTCTGATCCCTGTTTAGCATCACAATGGGGCTGCCTCTGAGCCCAGCAGCTGACTCCGCCCGCTCGGCAAGGCATGCCCTCTCCCTCATTGCCACTGCCAGACCACCCGCCTTCATCACGACTATAGCCAAAGAGGTGAGCGGAAATTCTCAGTGTGCTCCATCTTCTCATTTAGAGGAATTATTTGATACTGTGAGCTGAGGGTCTGTATCTGCAATAATCTTTCCAGTTTGTTTGAGAACAATGCAGGTTAATAATTTAGTACTGAAATGAATACATATGTACCTGTGTGCATGCACACTGAATTCCACGACAGTGCCTTCAACTTGTGCTTTTGTATTCATTTCTGTTCTCAAAGTTAATTCACTTGTAAATATTTGACAATTTTTCAATCAGAAATATAGCAGGCGTATTCAAATTAAAATATATTAAAGGTACTCACATTTTACAAGCGTAACTATCTACCTGTAATCAAAACTAAATTTCTTATTTAACACTGGCTCTCCAACTGTAAACAAAAATGTAAGTCATAAACTTGCTAATTGTTTTTCCTATTACGTGTCACAGATAAAGACTTGAATGCCAATTGATTCCCACATTCTTAGTGTTCTAACTAATTGCCCACATCTAACTGAAAAACTAGTGAAGAACAATGAACCAATTAGAGGATCTTTCCTATAGGTCTCAGTAGTGGGAGAAAAAGGAAAGGATGATAAGCTCCTAAATTTTTTTTAAAGGTTTGTTCCGTTCCAGCATGCGTAATGTGCAGACTTGGTGTCCATGGGGTCTGTCTGAGTTGTTTTTCCAGTAGCTATGATGAATTTTTAAAATACTAAATAAATACCTCTGAGTGTGCCCTGATAACCTGAAACCTATTGGGCCTGTGTCTGCCCCAGAGCCATCTTTAACAGGCGTGCAGCAAATATTTGTGACGTGAAGGTGGCTGGAAGGGAAGAAGGAAGGTCCTAATAGCGAATTGTATAGGTTTATATGAGGCAGTGGGACTTCGAATTCATATCTAAAATAAATTTGTACACTAAGGGTATTTGTTTTTCTAATAGTGCATAGTGTTATAGTGAGGTTCCACTGTATTTAAAATACACATGAATGTGTTTATGTATTTTATGGGTATCATATATTTATATAAAGTGTGTGTATAAAAACAGACTTATTAGCTATGGAATTTTTTTTGCCAGCTTTTCCCATTAGTGAATTATGCACAGATAGTAATAGAAAAAGCCTTGCATCAGTCTGACCACATATACACGTCCTATAAATGCCAGGCATTAAACTGCCTCTTTAAAGAGAGTAAACAAGTATGTACTATTAATTGTGTTTTTAACTTATTTTTTTTGAACTATTTACATACGAGTATTTTTAAATGAACTATTAGAATAGCCATGCTTTGGATTTATCCTACTCCAGCATTTGGTTAGAAAGGTAATTTTAAAATACTTTAATGTAATAGTCCACATTTATTACCTTTTAAAAACAAGTTTTCCACTTCACTTAGAGTTTTAGAGTAAAATACTGAAATATTTGTCACTATTATTGCTGTCCCCTACACCATCCCCATGCCCACTCCTCCAGGACTAGTCCATGGCTCATCTAGGGCCCGTTAATGCTCTTTCTCCTCTGAACTGTGTAGCCCTCACAAATTGTATGGGGAGTGAAAAAACCACACTGAACTTATATTATTTACAGTGCTTATTATTTTTGGAGGGCTGTTTATTTGAATTTCCCAACTTGACTGTAAAGCACCTAGAACGGTGCCTAAGACATAGTAAGTGCTGTGTAAGCATCATTTACTGTTTTCACTTGAGAGCAAGGATCGTATCCTATACTTGCTGCTCTCCCCTGTCTGCTCTCCACCTCAGTGCCGAGTATACCAACTTCTCAAACCTTTTTAGAAGTGTCATGATAATATTGTATTAAAGCCTCATATAATACCCAGAAAGTTACAGAATTTTATTAGGGAATACTTACTGAGTTTTTATTGTACTAAATACTTTCTTTTGCGATCAAAAGTATTTCCTGGCCCACCCTAAAAGGTTTGTTTTTGTTGATTCTTTTCTTTTTCTATTGTATTAATAAGTGAAAATTAAACCAGTGACTGGAAACGTAAAACTATATCAAGTATCAGCCATATCTAGCACATGGATATGTTTTGTAGGTACACAGACATACTGCTCTTGCAGCAAATACTCAGTCGCAGCAGAATATGCACATGACAACTCTTGCACGAGCTAAAGGGGAAATTCTGAGAGTCATTGAAATTCTTATTGAAAAGATGCCCACAGATGTTGTGGATCTTCTTGTAGAGGTAAGAATATTCTGTTTTAAATGACACATCAATGGCGGAAATTAAATATTTCAGTGAAGTAATATAAATCAGCATCTTTATTTCCAGCATCTCTAAAAGAAAGAAAGAGAGAGAGAACTAAAATAGATTAACTTTTGTACCATTTCTGTATACCTTATTTAAATTTCCTCAAAAATCAAAATAATTGCTGTGTCCATTTATCATTCATGTAGAATTGGTCTGTATTAGAGTAATTTTTAAAGGTCATGTTCTCTTTGATGTCTTTCATTATAAATAAAACATATAGTGTGCTTGAATAAAAGCTACCTATACTGTACATAAATATGAATTGCCTTTAAAGTAAACAAGTCTGGTTTCCTTGTTTTACTACACTATCTTATAAATGTTTTTCACAGATAAGAGAAAGGATAGCTGTGGTATAAAGTATTTTTGGTAAATATACTGTAGTTGTAAAGTAAATGTTAAAATAAAACTATCTAGAATTTCCATGGGCAAGTGAGGCCCAAGTTAATAATTTAAATTTTGGAAAATTATTCAAAATTAATCTTAGATTTGTATCTTTTCTATAAAGGTTATGGACATCATTATGTACTGCCTTGAAGGATCTTTGGTTAAAAAAAAGGGTCTTCAAGAATGTTTCCCAGCCATCTGCAGGTAAAGAAGCCTTTGATAGCATGTAAAATAATTTTCAGTAACAAATAATTAAAAAACATTTTTTAGCGTCATTAGCCTTGCTCAGTTAGAAATCCAATTATTAATATCTGCTTCTAAAAGAATTTAGGCAACTTATAGTCAAAAACAGAAATATAATAGAACCAGCTATTTGAAATTGAGTCATGAGGAGGTTTTCTCAAAATTTAGAAAAATGCATAAGAGATAGCATTTGTTGACTATATCTGTGTTCTTATATTCAGTACTCAAATTTACATTTACATTACGAAGAGAGTTATGGAGCTTCTGACTTAGGAGAGAGGATATACTTTTCAGCCAATAGAAACCTTTATGCTACATTTTTGCTGGTAAAAATTTATTTATTTTTTATATAAAACAATTTTATTTATATAAAATTTTATATAAAACTTTATATTTTTAATATAAAGGCCAGCATTTACATATTGTCCTAAGTGGAGGTGTTTTCCCATGAGAAAACAGGAAAAGAAGCCAAGAGCAATTAAAACTTTTAGAAACAATGTTGCATCCATTAAGTTTAACTCTAAGAATTTTGTATATATGTAGCATATGATTGTTATGACATAAAGATATTTTAAATGTCAAAATGTAGCAACGTTATTTTTTTTTAAAGTAGTTTTTCGTTCTCAAAATGTTTATAGCTTGATGTACATTTTGTTAAAATTTTATCTCCATGTAGTCAGTAGAAATAGTGTTTAAATCTGTTGAAGATAATTGTTTTCGTAGAAAACAGAACAACTGGTTGGTTAGTCATAGTTACATAATATTTTTCTTTTTAAGACAAGTTCAATGATATCCTTACTTATTTTTGCTCAGTTCTATGAGCACATTGTAGTGGAAAGCTTTATTGTAGACTATAAGTTGCTTGAGAGCAGTGACATTACACTGTGCATACACAATGTCTTCTGTTTTTCCTGGCATTTCAGCAAGTGTTTGCTGAATTGATTGTACTCTGAGTCTTCCCGTATCTTTTTCCATATTTCCAATAGACTTTATATCCTAGCCTCTTCATTTTGTTGTTTCTGATTTATGCCACCCACAAGTTAAACCAGGAACTCACATAAGAAAAAAATTATGCTGTAGTATACATACATACAGGTGGATATTTTCTTGTGATATAGATTAGGCATGTTAGAATACAGTAATTTTTTAATATCATGGCATATTAATTCTGATTTATGTTCTTTTTGTTAAAAATTGTATATATTAAATCTTTTTAGTGCAATTAATTGATGTTAAGAATGCATGCAGCTGTTACATGCCCAGTCGATTGTTCTCTAAGGAGATGTCTAAGTGAAAATGGACATTTGTCTGTCACTTAGTGGCGGTGAGGAAACACTTTTATTAGGACTCATCTTACTGAATGTTAGCAAAGCATTCCTGATAGTACCAGTCACTGCAATGTAAATAAGCCTCCTGGAGTCAGTGTGAGGAATTGTTTAATGTTTAAAGGGCCTGTCTTTTCCCTTGCTGGAAACCTGCCTCCTCCCCAAGCAGCAGGCTCAGTTCCTGAAGTCGCCTCGTTTGCTGCATATCCACTGCTGTTTGCTGTTGTTTAATCACTGGAGAGTAAGGATTCTGTCCAAATGCTCAGGAGGCATGTGTGTAAACTGAATGCTCAGTACCAGTTTTTTTCTAATTTAGCAGAAAGCAATTGTATGTTGTTTATTAATTTAATACCATTTATGGAACACCTACTGTGTATCAAGTACTAGGTAGGCCCTGGGGATTCAGTGATGAATGAGATGATAGCACAGGGTCTGATAGGCTGGGTAGTTACAAAGATAAATAGTTCCCAGGTACTGTGTTATGTCCTGGAGTAGAATTATGTACCAGGGACAGGGTTGGACAATAAATGGAGTGCATAACTCTGGGTACGGGAGTCTGAGAAAGTTTCACAAAGGAGAAGACAGACTACTAATATATCTGTGAAAAATGCTTTCCTAAAAGTGACTGCCAAATGGAGAGAAGGAGTTGTTGTCCGAAAGGGGGTGGGGTGGTGGTGGTAGGAGTGGTGGGGGGTTCTGGGAAAGCTTCACAGAAGAGTTGATGGGTGGGCTTTGTAGGATAAATAGGCGTGTGCCATCTTGAATTGCAGAAAGAATCAGTCTGGCAAATGTTTGGAGGCTGAAACGGATACAGTGAGTTTGGCAAATGCTGTGTAGTAGTGTCTAGAATGTAGGTTGAGGATAGAAGCCTAGTATAGTGCCAGGTTATAGGGCTTTGAATTCCATACGAAGGAATTTGGCCATTATCCTATAAGCAATGGTAAGTCAGCAAAGTTTCAGCAAAAATGTGTGATTCTTTTCCCAGAACATAGTTGATAAGACATAATCTTATGAAACATCAGATTTATAACAAATAGTTGTTGACTATCTCTTATTAAATTGTTAGATACTATTAGAGCTGTGAGGATATAAGCCACACAGGCCCATTTGTTTAAGAGTCAGCTTATAAACACAGAAAGATTATTAACATGCTAAATGTTAGTTGGAACGGACAATAAGTTATCAGGGACTTCAGAGAAGACTAGGCTGGGATGGGACCTCAAAAGTTTTCCAGGTCGATGCCATGCTACCTATTGGCTGATTTGTACCAGGTTGATAAATGAACAACAACAAAGATGTCAACAGAAGTTAAAATTATTTTATTGAATGTATGCCATGTTCATGCCATTGTACCAGGTGCCTTATAGCACTTAAGAGCCCTCTACTTCACTAAATATGAAACTCCGGGCAATGACTTGAATATCTGTAGTCCAGTCATGTGCCATTTGTTTTCAAAATCTTTATGTAACTTTGTGGTTTTTGTTTGTTTTTTTCGTTTACTTTACCCTTTTTTAAAGATGCTGTCGGTTATAACTTAGGCTAACCTCTGTAATGTTGCTATATACCAATATTTAGTTGCTGTGGTTGATGGATCATAAAAAGGTGTAAAACTTTGTTTAGCATTCTTTTTAAATGAGATGACATTTGTCAGAGCATCCAGCAAAATGCTCATGATTCAAGTATTCAGAGAACGTTAGTTTTCTGTGGATCTCTCCATCTTAATAATAATATGAAAACCCAAAATATATATATAAGAAATTAGTTAATATATATTTGAAAATATTTTATATGTATAAAAAGTACATGATGACATTATCATTTTCATATATGTAAAAAAATTGGTTTCCTTCCCAAAATATTAAATAATCTTTAGTCAATATTATAAAGATGATCATCACATCTAAAGTTGTATTGATTAAATTAAGAGCTAATATGGTATACTGAAGTCATTGAATATTTAAAAATCAAACGTATTCTGCCTTGGGTTATACATAAAATTCACTGTTTCTCTGAGTACCAAGAGCAAGTAGCATCATCGAACACGGAATGATCCTGAGTTTGGTTTTCTTGGGTTTTGTTTTGTTTTTAACCTTGACTTATGGGCTTCTGAATCTGATATGCATCTGGTTTTGAGTTTTTGGTTCAGAATTTTGAAACTTTTAATGTGGTAATTTCTCTGAGGTTTTCTTTATTGTTGGTAATTTGGCAGTTATTTCTCAGATTGCATATTGAAATAAAATTGCCATTTTATTGTTGTTATGAAAGTCTTGAGTTTTATGTTAAGCTAACCACTGTATGTTGCTATATACCAGTAGTCAGTTTTCTTAATTCAGGTTTGTTTGTTTCTTCATTTTTTTATTAAGGTTTATTAATGATTATATAATGACTTAGTATGTAATTTAATGAGTGGTGGATTCATCCACTCAGTTGTATTGTTAACAGAATTTCTCTGTTCTCTGGCATCTTTAGTCAAAGCATATTTAAAGTTTAAGCTACAAATTGTAAATTTATTGAAAGAAAGAAAGATTCATACAAAAAGTTTGATTTTTCTAGTTTTGTTGATATAATGGCTTTTCTATCAATTGTTAAAACTTCTTGTGATATCTTCTGTTTAAAAATAGGAATGGATTAGAACACATGCCAGTAAAATTCAGTAGACATTCTTTCTTATCACTGATCAAAACTCACTGATATTAGAACATGAGGTTATAGCAGTGTACAATTAATAAAATAATAATGTAATCATCCTTTTCATTTATATAGCACTTTACAAATTACCAAGTGCTTTCAAACCCATTAATTCTCAAAAAATTCTTTGAGGGAGCGTCCCACATAAAGTGGAGGAAGATCAGCACGGATGTTAGCTCAGGGCCAGTCTTCCTCAGCAAAAAGAGGAGGATTGCCATGGATGTTAGCTCAGGGCTAATCTTCCTCACATACACACACACAAAAAATTCTTTGAGAAAGGCATTATATAAATTAAAATTTTTTGGAAAATTAGATTGTGATATTTATTAGTCGAGTGACTAATAAAGTTATAGCTCCAAGATAAAGCTCAAACCTTCTTATTCATAGTCCATTGCTTTTGCTATCCGATTTTTAACCTGTATTTATTTATTTATCCATTTATACATGCATACAACACCCACTTACCTTGTTCCATAAAAGATTTTAAGCAGCTTTGAAAGTTAATATAAGATGTAAAAATAGTGAGGGAATTGAGGCAAAGCAAAAATAAAAATAGAAAAGAAAGACAAGGCCAAGGTTGTTTAGAAGTCCTATGTATTTGCCAGACGTGTGCCATAAATTTGTCTCTAAACTTCCCAGTAGCCGGTGTGCAAAGAGGGGCAGACCATCAATACCTGAGTCACAGTGCTTGTATGGTAGAAATAGAACCACTGTTCAAGAGAAACATACCTGGAAAACTAAGATCCACATGAAATTGAGAGTCCTCAGATAGAAGACATAAAATTCGTGTGTAGTTTATAGACCAGGTAGTTTTAGAGATTTTGTGACTGTCACAAACATGTTGGGACGGAGCTCACCCGACTAAATGTTAAACCGAGTACATTCACTGCTTGTTAGTTGAGAGAACTGAGGACACAGATAAGAAGGTGAAACTTTAAAAACAGATATCGAGTGCTCTCCCGGTTACGCCCTGTGGGGAATAACGATCTCTAAGTGTAGTTCCTGGACTATCTTCAAGAATTAAATTACCTGATTTCTAGGCTCCACCTGAGAGCCACTACATCAGACTATCCTCAAGCCTGGGAAGCTGCATCCAGCAGCCTCCCTGCTGATTCTTAGGTTCACTAAAATTTGAAAACAAGTACTCTAATAATCCAAAATTGAGAAAAACAAAACCTGAGTCATTGTTCTTTGTGACCATGTTCTGTTGTGTACAACCTTGGATTCTTGATTGCTTGTTTGTTTATATGTTGAAGAAACTCAGAATTTCCAAGGAAACATCTGAAGACACTCCTTCAGCTCCTGCATTCCAGTGTTGCTCCATTAGTTTTTAAAGACTTGCTCATAGACAGTATCACAGAATGCCTGCCGAAGACTTTAACTTCAAACTGTTCATTAATTGGCTTTTATCTAAAACTCAGTTGAGAAAACAGAACACTTAGAAGCTAGTTTAAAAAGCACACGGTCCATTTATTCTTCTACATGTTCTAGTTTATGTCCCTAGATTAAACTAAATTATCAGAGAGCACCTGTTTGGACCACATTGTCTGGTCTGCTTCGGAGTTGCCTCTCTCAAGTTTCTCTTCAGCATTATGGCTGCAGTTTGCATGGAGGAACTTTCCAAGAGAGTGTCATAAGAAGATCACCAGTGCGTTTATTGTAAGGATCATGTTGGTGTCATGTAGTACACTGGTTAGGGTCCCTTCTATGAAGACTCAATCAAGACATTTCTTTTAAATGCAGATGACAGGCATTTTTGGTTTGTTTTGTCCTGAGGAACTAGCGTGTGTTTTGTGTTTTGTTTTTGTTTTTATTTTTTCCACATAACCAATGTTAATTTAAAAATTTTACTTTGGCCATTAGGCAGCTCAAAGCCAAATTCCCTGCCTAACTTTAGTAAGTTATGGCTTCCAGCTCCCACTCTCCTTACTTCCTCATCCCACCTCAGTCCTATCTTCTTTTTCTGTCTTTTTATTGTATTATGTTCTATAAGCTTTCCTAAGTCCTTTATATAGTGTGTGTATGTAAATGTATGTATATATGTATGTATATGTGTATGTGAGATACACATACATTTTAAATTTTATTACAAAAGCCATGGAAACAATATTCATATACATAATACCAACTATGATTATTTTCTAAAAATAAAAAAAGGCTTCTTTGTGTTAACTGAAATATCCTAGATCTTTCTGTAGTAGTTTATGTATCTGTAGATAATTTTCTATAATATATTTAGTAAAAGATATAAAAATCACATAATTTTAACTACTGTATAAACTTTATAATCATAGATGTACATATTTCCTAATAATTCACATTTTAGTTTCAGGGATATTATTAATAATATAGTGGTATCCATGACTCGTACAAGAAAATTACTTAGATTTCAGTGCCCTTGAGAGAACATAGCACACATATCCTTCAACACAGTTATACAAAATAGGTCTACTGTTAGATTTTTCATTGCTATAACAAATAAGGCTATATTATTATATAGGAATTAAACTGCATTCTTTTTGTAATAATTATATAGGAATTAAACTGCTTTCTTTTTATATTAGCAACATGATTGTTGCAACATTGAATTAATTTTATGTTTATGAATAAGCAGAATAAGAAGTACAATAAGGTAATATTTAAGAAATGAATTCCTCTGGATTCTCTCCCATCTCGTTGGACTTTGCTTTGCCTTTGTCAGTCTCCTAGATCATCTTCAAAAAGGCATCATCCAGGACTCTAGATAATTATTGTGAGAGGCAGAAATACAGAGAGTTCTGAGTAATTTACATTTAATTGCCCGGACTATAAATAATGCAGCATCCTCAGTTAAAAATACCCTAGACACTAAGAAAGCAGAACTAACTTCTTTCAAGGCTTGGGAAGATAAACATCACTGAAGTTTCCTCAGAATTCATTGTTAAAATTGATTTACCAGTTGCCGTGTTACTGAACTTTAATATCCTTGTGAAGTCCCTCATATAGCAGACCAGTCAACGCTGAGCATGCCAGGCTTGGCTCTATTTAATTAATTATTCCTCTTTTGGTCACTGTATAGACAGTGACTCATTTTACACTACTATATTTTATGCAGTAGGCTAAAATATGAAAGTATAGAAATGCACAGATGTTACTGAACTAAGAATAACAATATAGAACACATGTGCATGATATACACTTGTTCTAAAATAAATACTTTACAAGCTTGTTACTTATTTTACAAAAATATTCTTTACTAATCTCACAATAGAAAAATTTAAACTCTTATAAGCTACTGACTATCAAACTCAATTAGAAAGAAAGATAAAGTACCTCTGGAAATATATGATTATAATGTAATTTTTAAATTTAAGGCTATTTTATTATGTTCTTGAGGACTGGTAGTGACATAATGCATAACAAATAAAGGATTAGAGATTTTTTAATGACATTGTAAGTTGATAGGAAAATATGATTCTATTTGGAGATATAAGAGGTTTCAGGAATTTTTTCATAACAAATATTAGATATGCCTCTAAATGCGATTTTTAATCACTTATAGCACCTCAATTATGCGTAAGTAGCTTGAAGAAAAGGGTTTTTGCATCCATTTCTTTTCCGGTGCCCTAGAGCAACAAGGAGAAGGCTTCATATGGCCAAAGCCACATGCCCCAGAATTCCCAGATAGATCCTTATTTCATGTATTTTTATTCTTTTAAGTTGAGGCAATTTATTTGATGTATAACTAAGAGTGATATAATTTTTATGCCGTTGAAAGACTTGTCAAATAAATTCACCGATACAAAGGAAATCCTTTGTTGGACTCTGTCCCAATTTTTAGTTTAGAAAATATGAACACTGAATATAGACGCTCAATAAGTGTAGTTGAATAATGATACCAGCTACACTGCTTTGTGTGTTTCATCCTTAATTTTGTCATAATAAATGGCACCAGTTATTTTACTTAAGCAGGGACCTGGCTGTATTATTTTTATAAAATTACAAATTGTAGAATTTTGAATTTGAAAAGGACCTCGTGTTATGAATTACCTACTCCTGTCCTTCATTTTACAAACAGACAAACTTAAGAGCAATTTTGTGCTGACAGATGAAAGTGAAGCCAGCTTTGCTGACAGAGCCCACACCTGCTCTGTGTTCTGGAGGGGGAGGTGTGCACCCAGTGCACAGGCATGCTCAGGTCGGGGGACACGCAGAGAGTCATGCTGTCTCATCAGAGGACGAGCTGACTCTCGTGTTCCAGGCTCAGGCCTCTTCCTTGCTGCATCCCTCATTCCTCTCGCACGGCCTCTTGGAGTTTGCTCTTTAGAGAACCCGTCTCCCACTTTTATCCTCAGCTCCTTCTCTCTGGTGTCTTTTCCTCATCCTGGAAGCGTGCTCTGTTATCTCTCCTTTAAAAACCCTTCCTTCCCTCTGCATCTCCTCTATCTACTGTCCAGTCTCTCCTCTCTCCTTCTCCGGGAAAAGGAGTCTACACTCTGTCCGTTTGTCACCTCTCATGCCCTCTTGATCTACTGTAGTCTGACCTTGGCCCCCATTATTTTGCTAATATCTCTCCCTCTGGTTACAATTTTTTTGATTGCAAATGTTTTTCAGTCTTTAGTATAGTGGTTCTCAAACTTTTTGTTCTGAGAACTCCTTAAAAATTAAAGACCCGGTGGATTAGCAGTTAAGTGCACGCCCTCCGCTTCGGCAGTCCAGGGTTTGCAGGTTCGGATCCCAGGTGCGCACCGACGCACCGCTTGTCAAGCCATGCTGTGGCGGCGTCCCATATAAAGTAGAGGAAGATGAGCACGGATGTTAGCCCAGGGCCAATCTTCCTCAGCAAAAAGGGGAGGATTGGCATCGGATGTGATCTCAGGGTTAATCTTCCTCACACAGAAAAAAAATTAAAGACCCGAAGGAGTTTTTGTTTAGGAAGATTGTATCTGTAGATTTTTAATATATTAGAAATTAAAACTGAGAAATTTAAAAAATATTTGATGATTTATTTAAAATAATAATGATAAACTCAGTTCATGTTGATATGAAAACATATTTTTATGAAAAATAACTACTTGCCAAAACAAAACACATACTGAAAAAAGTAGCATTGTTTAACAATTTTGCGGATTTTAATATCTGGCTTAATAGAAGACAGGTGGGTTTTCATATCTGCACATGTCTTTAATCTGTTGCCATATGTTGTTTTAGTTGAAGTATGTGGTGAAAATCTGGCATCACACAGATACGTGGTTGAAAAAGGGAGGAATGTTTCAATAGCCTTTTAAGATGCTTTTGCATTTTCTTTGGTAGTTCACCAAAACTCAACTTGTGGTTGTTTTTTAAAGATTAGTTGCAATGTGGAATCTACAATCTTAACAAACGTTTCATACTGTTATATTCACTCCATTGATGAATCTGGCACTTTGAGTTCGTCTTTCACCCATGCGTGATTTTGTAACATTATACATTTGTCTTTGGAAAATATTGGTTCACTGAGTCATGTAGATTCTCCATATATTGTCACATTGCAATCCACAATATCAAAAAAATCACATTTGCTAATATCACTACTGATCTCATCAGAAAAGTCAGTGACATTGGGAAGCCAGATACCATTTTCCAAAACTCTAGTTTTTACTTTAAAGCTTGAATTTGATCATTGCCAACAAATACTGTCAGTTGTTTTCCTGTACAGGAACAAAATAGTTCATTTTCAAGAAAATGTCTGCCAAATGCCCAAGTCCAAGTAACCATAGTGTGTCTCTCAGTTATACTTTAAAGAAAAATGGTGTTCCCTGAAAAAAAGCAGCTAGTTTGCACCTCAATCTTACAAGTGTTTTTCCCCGAGACAACCGTGGTATTTCAGTATACGGTAGACTTCTCATTATGTCACACTAAATATTAAAAGGGTATATACTCAAGGGTCAAAATTTAAATAAAATTAATAATTTTTACTGCCTCATAAAGGACATTCTTAAGTGAAAACACTTGGTTTGGTTTTGTTTACTACTGTGCATGGCAGTGAAAAATACAGCGACTGCCAGTACAGTGTGGTGCCACGGCCTTGATTTGGGCCAAAGCACCAGCAGTTTACTCGTCACTGTTTTTACACCAGCAGTGCAAAGTCCACACAATGAAAAGATCAAATGATATCTCAGTATTTTCACAAAAATACTTTTGATCTCACAAACTTCCTTATGAGAACATAAGGCCCCCGAGGCGTCCACAGACCACACTTTGGGAACCACTGATTTACTGGAACCTTGTGTTGCACTGAAATGTGAAACTTAATTCTTCTTTCCTAAAACTCTTTACATCACCTATATCCCAAAGTCATAACCTTTCCTAGGATCCAGTTCCTGGGAAGAAGATAGGCTAGACTTAAGGAAGACCTGGGATTAGTTTTCCTGAGGCTCAATACAAATCCTAAAATTTATTCTACTTAATTTAAAGGACCCTTTACATTTCTAGAGATTCCTGGCTCTCCTCAAATTCCAATGCTGCTGGGCCCAAAAGGAGGCCTCCTTAAAGAACGTTGGACTTTGGGTATTACACGCAGCACCATGATACGTAATACCTGGCAACAAAACTGCCTATCATTTAGGGCTCACGTTACAGATGATGTTCTATTAAACGTGTCAGACCTGCGTTCTTCAAATCCCAACCTCTAATTCACTCTGCTGAGGGCACGACAGTCTTTCTTCTATTCCTTGAATAGAGCCAAGCTTATTTCTGTCTCAGGACTTTTGTTCTTGCTGTTCCCTCTGCCTAGAATGCTCTTCCTCCAGATCTTGATGTGGCCTGTTTGCTTTCATCGTTCAGGTCGTCTCGCCTTACTTCCCTGTCTAGAGTAGCCGCCTCCAATAGCCATCACTATCCCATTCCCCTTTTATCTTCATGGAATTTATATAATCTGAACTCATCTTGTTCGTGTTTTTGTTTACTTGTTAGGCGCACAAGAACGAGGACCATGTCTGATTCATTTCCTGTTGTGTTCCCAGCAACTTTAACTGTTGAATGAATGCCAGGCTGTGTGCCTGCAGTGAGGGTTCAGAGGATCTGCTCCTGGAACAAAGGGAGAGGGCAAGCTCTAGGCCCCTCCTTCACACCCGCTTCCCACCTCAGTTCTCTTAGCTTTCCCTTCTCTATTTCTCAGATACTTCTTCCCAGTCCTAAATCTCCTCTCATCCTATTGATTCCAAAGTTATCCTATAGTCTCTTCTCAGCAACCTAAGCGCTTATCAAGTGTTGGGCTTGCTTTTGTTTCATTGAAACCAAATGCTCAAAGATTTACAATATATATATAATTCCCAAAGATATAAATATATATGAAATCTTAAGATATATATATATATACTATGTATACACACACTATAGATATCTTAAGATATATATACACACACATACATACTATACTTTGTCAAAGATAGGAGACTCTTAAATCAACAATTCTCAACCTTTTTGATCTCAGGACTCCTTTACATTTAAAAATTTTTGAGGACCCCAAAGAACTTTTGTTTGTATAGGTTATAACTCTATTTGCCATGCTAGACATTAAAACTGAGAACTTTTTAAAGTATTTTATTTAAAAATAGCCCATTGTATGTTAATATAAATAATATTTTAATGAAAAAATTATATTTCCAAAACAAATTAGAAGTATGGCATTGTTTTATATTTTTGCCAGTCTTTATAATGTCTGGCTTAATAGAAATCAGCTGGATTCTTGTATCTACTTCTGCTTGTGATGTTTCACATCATATAGAATCTGGAAAACTCAACTATACGCTTGTGAGAAGCTGAGAGTGAAAAAGGTAAATAACATCTAAGTGTTAATATGAAAGCAGGTTTGACCAAGAACGTGCTTTGAGAACCCCTGCTCTAGGCCATCGCCGTGTGATCGCCTGCAGTGACGGATGCATTCTAGGCTGTGGGGGGTTCCCGCTTTTGCCTCACCCACCTGTGCAGCCTTGGGCATGTCTCTAGGCTTCAGTTTCCTCCTCTGTAAAAGAAAGGGCTCCCAGTACCTAATAACCTGTCTCAAATATTAAAACGTGTGGGGACTGGCCCCATGGCGTAGCAGTTAAGTGCGCGCACTCTGCTGCTCGCGGCCCAGGTTCAGATCCCGGGTGTGTGCCGATGCACTGCTTGGCGGGCCATGCTGAGTCCGCGACCCACATACAGCAACTAGAAGGATGTGCAGCTATGACATACCACTATCTGCTGGGGCTTTGGGAGAAAAAGGGAAAAAAAAGGAGGAGGATTGGCAATACATGTTAGCTCAGAGCTGGTCTTCCTCAGCAAAAAGAGGAGGATTAGCATGGGTGTTAGCTCAGGGCTGATCTTCCTCACAAAAAAAAAAAAAACCACTTTGTGAATAGTACACTACTTTTCTCATGACTAATTTATTGATATACGATTACCAGTCATTCTATCTTATAATAAGTTCTGAAACGTGTTGTACATACGCTTCCTCATAGAGCTGTATGTGTATGAATGCTGCAGCTTCTTTGCTGCTTTCCTAGAAATTCTTTGAAGTAATTAACTATCAAATCTAAACCTACACTAGATTATTTAATGAACAAAGGACTCAATTAATATGGAAAGTAAGTTAAATGTTTTTTTAAAAAACAAGGAGTTTCTATTTTTTTAATGCTACTTTTGTAGTACCTGATAACTTCCATTTTCCACAAAACTTTAGGTGGAAATCAGAAGCATAGTTTTAGCATAGTATTACTGTTATGCCTTTAAAAGCATATCATCTGTGGTACGTCCAGACAGTGAAATATTATTCAGCGCTAAAAAAGAAATGAGCTATCAAGCTATGAAAAGATATGGAGGAACCTTAAATGTATTTTACCGTGTGAAAGAAGCCAGTCTGAAAAGGTCACATACTGTATGATTCTAACTATATGACATTCTAGAAAAGGCAAAACTATGGGGTCAGTAAAAAGATCAGTGGTATTGAAGATTGGTGGAGAAGAAGGGATGAAGAGGTGGCGCACAGAGGATTTTTAGAGCAGTGAAACTACTCTGTAGATACTGTAATGGTGGGTACATGGCATTATACATTTGTCCAAACCCACAGAATGTACGACACCAAGAGTGAGCCCTAACGTAAGCTGTAGACTTTGGGTGATAATGATGCATCAATATAGGTTCATCAGTTGTAAGAAATGTACCACTCTGGGGGGGACGTTGATAATGGGGGAGTCTGGTGGGGGGGGCAGGGAGTATATGGGAACTCTCTGTGCTTCCTGCTCGGTTTTGGTGTGAACCTAAAACTGCTTGAAACAATAAAGTCTATTTAAAAAAAAAACGTATCGTCTACCCATTACATTTATAAAAAGTGAAGAAATCAGTATGAACTCCAGTGATATTTAATGTTGATCATTCACTTTTTATTTTCGATGAATCAGTATATCATTCTCAGTCACTAAATGATGAGAAATTTTAATTACTTACTCCATTATGGATTATAACATCAAGTTATTTCAAATAACACTAGATGGTATTTATTTTTAGAATTGAAAATTAATATGAAAAGAAAATATTGACTGGTATTTAACATGTAAATGTTAAATCTCAGTACCCAATTTCAAAATTAGAAAAAAAGAGTCGCTGAAGAAATAGAAATCAATAAATGAAGTTCGAATGATTTAACAAAGTAAATAATTTTTAAGCAGTCCTGTGGCTTTTCTTGATTAAAAATTTCTGAAAGTATTTTAGAATTTGTGCATTTGTTCAGCAGACGTTTAATATGTGTCTGCTCTGTGCCCTGTCCTGTGCTGGGCCAGTGTGGGCTACTCTGCCACATCTGGTTGGTCGCCACAGTCCCTGCCCTCACGGGCCTGGAAGTTGGCTAGGCAAAGGCAGAGCAGTAAATCAGAGAAATGGCACAAATGCTATGATAAAAAGGTGTCCAGGACACATGGAAGAGTCCCAGGTGCTACAATGGGAGGGACACAAAGGAAGGAGCTGGCAGTTGTGCACAGGAGGAAAAAGGAGAATTGGCGATGTTTTAGCTGAATTTTAAAAGATGAGTAGATGTTTATCAGGCAGATAAATCCTTCTAACTTCAAATT
This sequence comes from Ceratotherium simum simum, assembly GCF_057802395.1. Classification (NCBI taxonomy): domain Eukaryota; kingdom Metazoa; phylum Chordata; class Mammalia; order Perissodactyla; family Rhinocerotidae; genus Ceratotherium; species Ceratotherium simum. The sequence continues at coordinate 44,983,552 of NC_141913.1, forward strand.
CTGAGCTATTTCCATATGCAAAATAGGCTGTCATGGAATGAAATACTATATTAAATATGTTGTGAATCTCTGACTAATGAATCAGTGATCACTTTGCAAAAATTATAATGTGTATTCTTTTACATTGCATAATTCACTGCCAAGAATGAAGAAATCTCAATCTATACATAGAACTGAGTAATCTATTTAATGGCTCAACTACTTGGGCTTCTTAATAGGTATTAAAAAGACAGTAATAGTAAGGGGGAAACTAACTTTAAAGGACGCAGGATATAAATTTCTCTAATTTACTGTAAATGGATAAATCACTTGAATTTTAGTATTGGCATTGAAATTTAAAGTGTTTTATAATGATTGTCTCTCAATTGGCCTTTGTTGGGAAGCATCTTAGTATGATTTTACATAGAAAATGTACTTTATATTAAAACAATTTTATTCACTTGTGTCCTCTAAATGTAATTATTGCTTACTAACAGTTGTTTCCATTAAAAGACACTACAACTGTGGTATACCATACAGCCATTAAAAACATTGAGGTCAATCCATTTCTGCTGACATGGAAAAATTAGTAGAAGAGAAATTTAAAGAGAAAGTAGCAGAATTTCAGAAGAGTATGTAAAATAAAATCATTTTTGGAGAAGAAAACTATGTAAGGGTCACTATTCACACATGTACACGTATACATATGAAGAGAAAAAAAATCTGGAAAGACACACCTCAAAGTGTTTCTTGTGGTTACCTGGGGTGGTGGAGGGCATTAGAGGTAAAAGGTAACCTTCCTTTCTTAACTGTTTACTTTTCTATATTCTCTATGTTTCTTTTTTACAATGAGTGTGTATTCCTTTAAAATTGGATATATATTAGAATAATTCAAATGAAAGAAATGTTATCATTGGGGAAATGGTAAAGCTATAATATAGATAAAATACAAAAAATTCAAGGAAAAATCAGTATTTAAACTTTTGAAGTGAATGAGGAAAAAAAATAGAAGAGTTAAAAAGTATCTTTTGAGAGATAGTTTACCTTAAACTTTGTTATTATGTAGACAGACTGATTGATTCTGCTTTTCAAGTGAAAAGCTGAATCAGCTCTGTTCACCCTAAATGGGCACTTAAAATCCGGTAAGGAAATGAACACTGTCTACTTTAGAACAATGCATGAGCTCATTTTTTAAAAAACTCCTCCAGACCTGTGGTTTGTTCTTGTCCCATATGATGATAACAATAATGGGATGTAAAACAGCTTCCATTCTAACTTCCAGTAAAATTCTTAAATTAGTTACCTTTCTACAATAAATAAATAATTATAGAAGTTACTTCTATACTCACATGAGTGGAAATCCCTCCAAAACCAGTTTAGTCCATTTCCCTACTCCTAAAAACTCCCCAACAGATGGCTGTCTTTCAATATTAAAGTTCTTAATAAGAAAAACAAAAACAAACTTGAGAGCTTCCAGGAGTATTCTATTTCACTGTGTAACAGGAAGATTATTTAATTTTCAGACTGTTGGAAATGATATAGAGAAGAGTTTCAAACCAAAAACAGTATTATTTGTATTAGCAACTTTAAGCTGAAACTAAAATAATGTGCAATTGCCATCAGGTTGTATTTGCAAATCACAAATATTTAAGAAATATGCAAGTTTAAAATGTTTTGGAGGATTCATTTCTGGTACTTATTAGCATGTTATTAGTCAGCACTTATTTGTTCCAGGAAAATAGCAAATAAACTGCTCCTTATTTATTCTTTCTGTAGTATATATTCAGATGCAAATGATGATGATGATGATAATGATAATCGTGTTAATTACTACAGTTTGCGTGTATTTACCATAGTAAGTGCTTATTATGTGCCAGGCACTGTTCTAAGTACTTTACATGTATTAACTTATTTAATCCTCACAACAACCATAAGAGGTACTATTATTGTGCCCATTTTACAGATGAGGAAACTGAGGCATAGGCAAGTTAAGTAACTTGCCCAAGGTCACACAATTAATAAGTGGCAGAGCCAGGTGGTAAGAGACCTGTTTCTCAGCCATCACAGTACACCCTCAACATGCATGGTATTTTTCCTTGCAGAAATTCTGCTTCCCAGACACCCTAGGAAGCATATCCAATTCTTTTAACACCCCAGCTACAGTGTGCCTATAGCAGGTTTTTTCAAAAGGAAAGTAATTCACCTAATAAATACTCAGCAGTGTTATTCAGGAAGTCTCTGTTTACTATTTACGGTGTGCAAGATGCTGAATGGGAAGTTGTGACTCTCAAATGACATTCCACAATGTCCATCACCATCCTAGAATAAGGGATCATTCCATTTTGTCTTTTGAACTGATGCCTCCACTGGAATGAAGCACTTCTAGAAAACATTTACCCACCCTCCACTGCTCACAGCCCTAAGAACTAGCATAGCTCCCCTTGAGCTGATGCCTCCACCAAAGCCACTTCCATGTCTCTAAATCTCTCAAACACATCAGCAGCAGGAGGCTGGCGTTTTGGGGGCCGGGGGGAGGAGGTACGAACATATTCTGTCAAGTGCCTCCTCACTCCCTCTTGATTGCGGCTGTGGCATCTCTGAGGGCTGTCAACCAGTGCTCTGAGAATATACTCCTGAATCTTTGAGGCCCTTTTCCCCTCACATGGTGCCCCTCAGAAGAGCTCTCTGACATCTCATAATGACCAGCCAGGGTAGGTGTTGTCACTGGTACCTCCTTGTGGTCAGCGTGACCTGTACATTGCTCCCCTGTAGAAAGCCTACCGTTCTTCCCTGCACAACAGCCTTGCTGTGTTTTGGACTCACCTCTTTTCCATGGATTATTGGGAACACAGGATGGATACTGAGCACAGCCCTCTTCCTCCCCATCCAGTATGTATGACGAATAAAGGGATACAGTGTGTTGATTAGATTTTAGATAATTTTTGTTTGCATTGATTAAGAAACCTATATGCATATCCTGCAGAGTGTAACCAAATGAATCAATCTAAAAACTTATTTTATGCAAATTAAAATAAAAATGTGATACATGTTTTCCTCATATTGGGAAAAAATAGAAAGTTTGAGATATGTTTGAGATACTGAATGGGGGCACTCTTTTAGTGGAAATTGAAGATAATTTGGCATTACCTATCAAAATTTAAAATGTGCAAGTGCTTTGATCTAGAATTTTGCTTTGGAGAATCTGTCCTACAAAAATACTCACCTAAGGTACAAGGATCCGTGTACAGTATAACCCAAATGTCCATCAGAAAGGGAATGGTTAAGTAATGGAACGTGCATACACAGGAGTACAATACAGGTGTGAAAAATAATGACGTGGGATCATGTATACTGATGTGGGAGGATGTTCCATGAAGTATTGAGAGAAGCAAGTAAGTTGCAGAATAATATGTGTAATATGATACCGTTTTTCTAGTAAAAATTAGAGAAAGCTCTCAGAAAGTCCACCAAATTGCTAAGAGTAGTCACCCTTGGTCGAGGAGGGGTATGAGAAGGAAGACTTATTTTTACCTTATACATATTGGTGGTATTTGAGTTTTTTACAAGTACATATTGCCTTAATATCTTTTTAACAAAAAGAGTCGAAAACTGTGAACCATTTTAAATCAACATCAAGAGTTTCTAAAAGCAACTCAATAAGAATTGCTTCTAATACCTCAGTTACTTATGAAAATACGTATACAGTCACGCATCACTTAATGGTGGGGATGCATTCTGAGAAATGCGTCATTAGGCAGTTTCATCATCGTGTGAACATCATCACGTGCACTTACACAAACCTAGATGGTATAGCCTACTACACACCTGGGCTACATGTTGCTAATCTTATGGGACCACCGTCGTATAAGCGGTCCGTCATTGACCGAAACATCGCTATGCAGCTCATGGCTGTACAAGTACTTAGGACAGTGCCTGATACATAATCAGTAGTCAGTAAATGTTAGCTGCACGTTGTAGTAGTTGTAGTTAGTGAATTGTAAATAGTTATAAATTGTAAATAGTGATATTCCATACATTCTATCCCGTACATCTGTAGACTTTAGATGGTTTCGTGTTAAGCTGTAGATTAATTTTAGATTAATTGAAGAGTGTTTCTTGTTGCGTTTTAATGCTCAAGAATATGATACACAGTAGTATCTTAACATCCTGAGATCATTACAGATTACCAGAGTCATAGTTAAGAAAGTGATTTTCCAGGTTTCTTTCTTTCTCCCAAATCATATTTCTGCTGAGAGTTGCTTGTTTCCTTTTCCTATATTTTTCCAAAATGACTTTTTAAAATTTCACACAAATTTTCTGTTATTTGAGGGCCATTTTTTAATAAAGACCAAAAGGTTTTCAGTTCAAGGGAGACTATAGAGAAAGAATACTAGAGTTATTTAGAGACTCAGGCAAACTCCAGGACCCTGCACCAGCATGGACTCAGTTCACATCTGTGTTTCACATCATAAACCACCCCATTTTGGGGGAATTACACTCCATTGTGAGTTATTCCTGAATGGTTGAAGTCACAAATATGGCTTTGGAGAAATAAAATAACCTATTCCAGTATTTAATTATGACTGATAAGTGATTATTTCTTTTAATTATTTTTTGTGTGGCAATACCATGATCATAGAAATCTATGTGTGGCAATATAAATATCTGGCAAATTCTTAGAATAATTTTTATACCCAGGACAATATTTATGCCAAAGATATTTACTTTTTTGTATATATCATTATTTAGACTATTTATATTTGCCTTCATGAGTTTCAGCCCAAGTACTCTTTTCTAGTTCCCTGAGGTATAATTAAATAGTTTCCATTATGCAACTGTCCATCTCATGCTAACGTACCGAGGCTCCAGGGGCCTTTACAGATAACTTGTAAATCTGCAATTGTTTGTCTCAGTTGAAAATACATTTTTAGAAGGGTCATAGGGTGGCTCTCTTGTTTCTTGATTTCTGCCTAACTTTTTTGGACAGTTTTTGTTTCCTTTGTTGTTCATCTCAATTATTATTTTAGACCCTATAAAATATTCATTGCTCTTAAAATCCATGTTTAGCATAGTTTATACACTAGTCACTAAAGGATATGTCTAGCGTTTTGAGCTTCTTACTGCATTAAACTTTTTACTGTTGCATCCTGCTTGTTTGGACCATATTTATGTATTTATACTTTCAACAAAAGATAAAAGTCTGGTAGAGGGAAAGAAGCAATAAACAAAAAAAAACATTGTTTAATATCTCAGAGATGATAAGTACAGTAAAGAAAAAATAGGATATTGGACTAACGAGTAATGGAGGAAGGGCTGTAATATTAAATAGCATGGCCCTTAAGAGCCTCCTTTATGAAGATAACCAGAGAGCTAAAGGAAGTGAGGGCCTGAGCCGTGGAGGTATTGGACAGATGAGATTTTCAAGCAAAGGGAGAAACAAGTGTGAAGGCCCCAAGTGGGAACCCCCTTGGCATATTCAAGAAGGCACGAGGAGATCAATATGACTAGAGCAGAGAGGAGAGGAGGTGAAGTCTGCGAGGTGTCAGGGCCAGATCATGTAGGGTCCTGAAGGACGGCTGTGAGCATAAGAGAGGTGATTTGATTTAGGTTGAAAAGGATCACTCTGGATGCATGTGGGCAATGATGAAAGCATGGAGATCAGTAACTGTAAACTTTTTGAATGATGACCACCCCAGCCCCAGTAAGAAATGTATTTTGCAACATTACTCAATTCCACTTTATTTTTCTTTCACATACTTGAGTGGTAATGTTCTGACTTGACTGTTTACTTGAGGTGGGCTGAGTAGAGGAGAACCATTGTCCTAATTTGAATTTAACAAAAGGATTCTTGCTAGGTTGTTGCGCAAGAAATGCTGCCTAAGTGACATGTTATCAATGCAGTGAACTGGAAACAGAGATACCATTTCCAGAAGGTTCAGTACACATGAACCCTTACTCTGAGAGAATCCCCCCACGCAAATTTTGGAGGAATTCAAGACTTTCATGTGGGATCAGGTCAAGACCAGAATAATCTTAAGAACTGTAATGGATCTTCTATTAAATCCATTGATACCTTTGGGGGTGGGGACAGTAATGTGTATCTCGCCATCCTTAATCTTGACAGCCTCCCAAAGGAGAACTGGTTCAAGAAGAGTAGTCTAGGGATATGGTGGGCTCTGGTAAGCCTCAGCAGAGATGGACTCACTGCAGCCAGTGCCCAGAGTGGATACTCGTGAAGTGACTGCATACATACCACAGACTTCTTCTGTTAAAAGAACCACTGTTAAAGGAATAAAAAGTTCAACAAGAAATCCAAAGATAAAAACATGCTATAAGACCTTCACCGTCCAGAATTCTTTAAGGTATTATTTAGAAGTATTAGTCTAGTGGTTAATTGCAAAGAATGAAAAATGCAGACCTGTAATATATGGTCCTTTCAAGCAGACTAAAGATTTGAGACCAAGAATAGATTTGATCTTTTTTTCTCTCATAAATAATGGTGTTTGTAGATGATATAGAAGGATGAGGTTGATATCCAGAGCATAGAAAATGGTCAAGGTAACAAAAACTTTTTAGATTCTAGTTTAACTAAGTAAAATTTGTCAACATAAATGTATTTTGCCAATGGTTTGTTTTGAAGAGGATTATTTGAGGGGTAATTATAGTCATGTTTTGCAGAAGGATTTTGGCAATATAGCCGTTACATCTGTGCAAAGTTTAATAATAGATTAAAAAAATAGCTCTGGAAATTTTATTTTCCTGTAGCTATTAATCTGTACAGAGTAAATATTTGTTAAAACATTTGTTAGGTATTATATTCTTTGTTACTCTAATAGGATATAAATTTTGTTATATAGTTATATAAATTGTGCTTCTGTGTATAGATATAGATGTAAACATAGATATAGACATATAGTGATGCCCAATACTTAGACCACTGTAATTATTGAATGACAAAATAGTAAACATTTTTAAACACTTCTAAATCATTTTGATTTTCAAGTATAAGAAATTTAGATTTTGAATGCTGATTCCTACCTTCTCTACTGAGATGTAGAATAAGCTTTAGACAGCAAAAGCTTTGAGAAACTAACTTTGTACTAACCACTTCATAGGGGGGAAGCTTCATATGAGTCAGGAGCCTTCAGTACCCTTCCCTCCCTCAAACCAGTGTACAAGGAGGACATCTCATACCCGAGCACAGCAAAACCCAGCGAGACATCCTAAAGTAGCGTCTTCCAGGTGACTGAAAATGAAGTATTAACCTTCCATTAAAACGGAAGGAGTTGACATCACTGAGTGAGGCTTAGGGATAGGACAAAAGTATTGTTGAATTCATTACTTGGTAATAAGTAATAAACAAAAAGTTTAAAAACTTAAAAGCTCGTTTTCCAGATTTGTGAAATATGTATGACTGTCATTGGGTCTGCTAACACCAAAATGGCTTTGTCAGAATGTCCCTGGTTTCAAAATGCTCGCATTCAGACATCTTGTGTGTGTCTCTCTCTCTCAGCCTCTCTTACCGAATTTCAGAAACATGGTCCCATGCCCTAGTGGTTTTTCACTCTATATCAGTCTCAAGAAAGCATTAGAGAAATGATATTTCTTTTCTGTCATCTGTTTTACCTTCCCCTCCTGTCTTTTGAAAAATAATAACAGCAAAATTAGGTTGGTAGTATGGAACCAAAGAAGAAAGTCAAGGAGTGTGTAGTCGAATTGGTGCGATATCCTCATAAATATTTAGGGTAGGCCACTCTTTCATCTGGCAGCTCACACTGAGACAGAGGACTAGACAATGGGAAGGTATAGTCAAAACTCTTCAGGGATATAAAATCATACCTTATTTACACTTCTAATAATTTTTATTCTTACCTTCCCAGGCTCTAGCCATATGGCCATGAAATCATTATGACAAAGCACAGACCAGGAATTCAAATACTTAACCCAGTCACGAAAATTAATCTAGAAAAAAGAAAAATAAAGAAATAAAAATAAATTAACCTCTTATAACTTTCGAACCATCTTCCCTAAATCCTGTTTTCATACAATGCCAAATAAGCACCAAGTATTTTTATTTACACTACCTAGAGTCACAGCTGTCATTTAGATAAACTGATAAATGTGGAAAATCTAGGGAATTTGCCAGATAACTTTTTTCTGGTAGGTAACTTTGTAATTTCATTCTAGATTATTGATATGAACTTAAGCATAACATTTATGAAGTTTTTCATGATAGAAAGTATATTTCACTCCTTAGTACCATACCATGAGTACATAATTAGATTGAATATGTAAGGCTTTTCATCTTTTCCATTTCTGTTTGAATAGAAATATTTGCATAATAGTCACTGTAGCAAAACTGAGTTTTCATATGTAATCTTATTTCTTGTTTCAGAATTCAAGGGTGTTTGTAATTATGAAGTTATTTTCTGCTGAAAATAATTGTTATCAGGCCTAAGTGGTATTCGCATCATTCTTCTTTCACTTGATTTTAAGACTTACTAAAATGAAACATTTTTGAAAAATCTAAATACATTAATTCTAGATATACTTATTTAAAAATGTATTTCAGAGCTGGCTTTAATCTTTGAAATTTGTTGCTCTCCAGTTCCATGTGCAGGTCATCTCACCTGGTTTTGTTTTTGTTTTTGTTGTTAAAATGTGAAATTCAGGTTCTACATGGTCAGCTATTATGAGAGGAATCACAGAATAGCAGTTGGAGCTCGCCATGGTTCAGTGGCCCTGTACGACATCCGGACTGGAAAATGTCAGGTAAATAAATCATTGTGACTTCCTCTCCATAAAGTGTGGAAGTTATTGAAAGGAGTGCGAGACTTGCACTTCACCAGTTGACGTGCTGAGCTGCTGGAACATTATGGATAATGCTAAAGGGATCAATAGTTTAATGAAGGACTCAAAGACGATAGAGCCCTCCCGTCTTTATTCACTGGGAATGGAGGGCTGCCTCAGATGCGTTCATAACGGAGCCCGGGGTAAGGTGGTACTGCTCACAAACTACTCGGCAATAAATCTTTTCAACAAAGTTTTCTGATTTTCGTATTTTTCCCATTGTTTTCTGAAAAGTTTGATATTACATTATTATGATTAATGGCTAAACAAAAATTAATTTTCCAACTAAGTAAAATGAGATATTTAGCAATTATAAGAGAGTGTTCTAGTCAGAGTTCAAGAAAAAAGGAATCACAGTAGCATTTAGTGTGTCTCTATAAAGAGGAAACTGATGCTCTATTTGAAGTAATATACTTTTTATACTTTTATAACTTTTTATGCTTTTATAACACTTAATTGTTTATGAAAAATTATTTTTGATGTTAATCTTGATCTTAATCACTTGATTCTAAAAGTGTACCAGTTGGGTGGACAGAGCAAGTCTAGCCCCACTTTAGATATAAGTGAATTGAAGCTCCGAGACTAAATCTCTTTTCCCAGAGGCACACTGTTAGTTAATGGCAAAACCAGCGCTAGGCTCTGCCATGATCGTGGTGAATTTATAATACTCATTAATAAATAGTTCCAAGTCATAACTTCTTATTTTTCATTGTGGCATTTATCGATGCTGATATATTCAACCATCTTAGGAATTATATTCAACTGTATTAGATTGATATGTTCAGCTGTATTAGGAATTTCCAGAAGGAATATGAAGAAATTCATAAGGATGTGGCTAAAATTTTAAACTGTCTTTTAAATTTAATAAGCAATTAATTCTCCAAAAGCTTCCCTGTCTGCTTTCCATGAAGTAGTTCTAAGAGATGGTAATCAAGTGTTGGGGGTAAAAGTTTCAGGGGTCAGATAAGTTTAGGGGATACCAGTTGAATGTTAAACATGTTTCTCTAGGCCTGCCTTCCCCGAACCTCTAATGTGTGAATGTGCATTGTTATATTTCCTGGGAGTGTGTGGAGTATGCACCATTTGCCACACTTATATACCTATTGAATTTTGTTTGTGTGCTGTTTTTTTTATTTAAGACATTAACTTTTCATTGGTGACCCTATTTCTTTACTCTGAACTCTCACTTTGAGCAGTGAAACCACTCTGAATACTTGCTTAAAAATTAAGTTACGTGTTGTTTATAATCACTCCTAAGAGAGACAGATTCTTCAAATAGCATTTTCAGAATCTCTTTTGGTAAGACAGTTTTAAAAAGTTGGGGTATATTATTACTAGCAGAGTTGAGAGAAATAAACCACAACATCTACCAGATAAAGACAAAAAACATAAAGTATACATTTCTTTATAGTTTTCTTCCCCCTAAGTTGCCTCAGTGAAGATCTTGGTAACATGCAAAAAACATAAATTATTTAAATATCTTATTCTTTTTAATTAAATTACTTGAGATACACTTATTAATCAAAGACATTCTTTCTTAACAGGAATTTGTAGTGCCATTCATATTCCATTTTATGTACATCATTTTAGTACATTTTAGACACTTCAGTGTCCCCATGATTTTTTTGTATCTCAGCTTCTTGATTTTGATACCCAGAATTATTATTAGTGTTACATGATTGAATAACCTTTATCTCCTAGTTCTGTGTGAAAATGAAGGTTACCCTTTCCACTCATCGTTCAGAACATGAAAACAAAGCTAAATCTCTAAAATCAATCTTAGCTACCTTTGCCAGTTACCAGTCATATCCAGTGACAACGAGCTCTTAAGGGATTCTCTTAATTCTTTTATGGTATTAGTGTTGTAGTATTTGAAATAAGTGAGTCAGCAGTTGAAACAGAATGCACAGGTGTGGTTGGCATGTTTAGAAGTGATGTTTTAGAGGTGAATCAAAGAACTAGGAATTTTGAACTAGGAATGCAGTAAAGCATTTCTTGCATTAACTACTGGAATCAGTTAACAGAGAGAGAGGGATAATTTTCCTAGCATGAGCAAAGACATATAGATATGACATAAAAAATGTAGAGGGGGGACCGGCCCTGTGGCCTAGTGGTTAAATTCGGCACACTCTGCTTCTACAGCCCAGGTTCAGTTCCCCGGTGCAGACCTACACTACTCGTCAGTGGCCATGCTGTGGTGGTGACCCACATACAAAATAGAGGCAGAAGGGCACAGATGTTAGCTCAGGGAGAATCTTCCTCAGCAAAAAAAAAAAAATGTAGAGGGATAATTAGTAGATTCATTGAATTCTAGGAGTGGGGTTCCAATTAGATGGAAAGATAAGACATAACCACCTAACTGGGGAGAGTCAACTGATGGGAAAATCTGCTGTGGCCTCTCCACGAGGCCAGAGGCTGAGAGAATGTCCATGGCTCCGCGGAAGTGGAGACCCAGTGACTCAGGAACTGGAGAGAGGGTCATATAGGTTCCCTGTCATTGTTGTTAGGTGGTTGGTAAAGATAGAATAGAAAAATTAAATCCCTTTCCCTTACCTTTTGGCATTGGCTTTTATCATTTTTTTTTTTTAATCGGTTTTCTTTCCGCCTGTTCTTGAGATTATGCAAAGCTGCAGGATTAATATGCATATCTGTCTGGAACATGAATTTTACTTACATCAAGGATTCATAGGCTATTGTTCAAATCTGCCTCCTGCTTATTTTAGTAAATAAAGTTTTACTGGAACACTGCCATGCTCATTTGTTTAAGGATTGTCCATGGCTGCTCGCACTCTAACAGCAGAGTTGAGCTGTTGTGGCCAGCAAAGACCGGCCACGTATATGGTCCGCAAAGCCTGAAATATTTACTGTATGACCCTTGACAGAAAAGGTTTGCTGACTGCTGACTTAGACAATTGAGGAGGAAGAGTTAACTAATTTAACTGAAAAGTGATTTAAAACAGTATAATGTAATATAGTGGAGAAAAATAATTGGAAACTTGTGCAGCTTGAATCCCATCTCCACCGCTTGTTAATTTCATAACCTTGGGAAAGTTTCCTAACTTCTCTGAGCTGAAGTTTGCTCACTGGAGAATAGTGATAGAAATAGTGCCTGTTACTGTGAGAAATAAGATAATTTATGTAAAATTCTTAGCACAGTGTCTGCCAAGTAGTATTCTGTAAATGTTGGTTATTATTATATTAAAATAAACTTGAAAACACATTACATTGCAATTAAATTACAATAATTTAAGAGAATGTTAAAGATAGAGCTTGAGACATCAGGATGTTTGTAGACTCTCAGGGCTGGGCGTTCATTCCCCTCCGTTAGGAGCATTCGGTGGAAAAGGTAAGCAGCACTGCCTTAGGCCATGTGTAGATTGCCTTTCCAAAGGCAGCTCTAGCCTCTGGTGTTAGGCTGAATCTCTACTGATTATGGAAATCAGAAACTTTGATGTAGTTCGATAGTTAAAATCCTGCTGTGCTGCTGACTGCGTTTTTACTTGGCAATGGCTAGCAATTTAGGAATATACCTGACTTGAATTTTGCTTAATTAAAAAAACGTAACTCCCTCTGAATGCTTAAATTTTGTTGGTAAGCAGTGTTCTTGATAAGCAGGTTAATTAAGTTCCGTGACTGTTTAGAGCTACAGGTATGTGTTGGTTAAATCAGCAATGGAAATCCTCCCTTTAGCAATATTTACCTTTGGTTTGGCAGACTTGATGTTATATCTCACTGATTTTCCAATCTTTTTTGAACACATTCTTTGTAATAAATAACTACTGGCTCTGTGCAAGATTCTCTTAGGCTCACATTAGCTAATTTTCTTCATGAAGTCTGTACTGTTATCTGATCCACTTTGGTAAACCTAGGTACTTATTTTCTTTCTTTTGGCATAGTGCTACAAAAAAGACAGTGATGTATGAGAGAAAGAAAGTGTGGCTGAAGGCTTATCTAAATCTTAAATTATTAAAAGAACTTTATTATTGAAATTTTTAAGTAAGCTCCTTAAAGAACTTTTTTTCTTTCTTTTTTTTTTTTTTTTTTTTGCTGAGGAAGATTCGCCCTGAGCTAACATCATCCATGCTAATCTTCCTCTATTTTTTAGTATGTGGGCTGCCAGGACAGCATGGCTGCTAACTGAGCGGTGTAGGTCTGTGCCCAGGAACCAAACCCAGGCCACCGAAGCAGAGCATGCCAGACTTAACCAATAGGCCACTGGGGCTGGCCCAAGAACTCGTTTTTGAAGCCCCATATTTTCTAGTGTCTGGTACATGGTAGATGCACAATAAAATACATGTTGATCAAATGAAACACCCTGAGTCTTGGGATAAAAAATATAATAAGAAATATAATATGACATGGTAAATGAAAACAAAGTGTACCTTAATTACAGCAAAAATATATTTGTAATTTAGGTATAGTTGTATTTTGGTATGTCAGAATCACCTCATCAAATTGTTGTTTCTCTATAAGGGATAATAGGAGATCTTTTCAGAAATAGCATAGAGAACTTCTTTCTTATGAGTCTTGAAAGATATACATATATTTCTGTAGTGGACCATGACCAGGCTGCCAGAGGCCAGATAATGAAAGGAAAAAATAGAAGTGAAGGTTGATTGTATGTATAGAACTGTGGCAACCAAGGTCTAGCTATAATCCTGTATAGAGCAGGAGGTAAATTCCAGAATGCTGATGTGTGCCCCATCATACATCCTAATGGTATAAAAAGCTATGAGCCTGCAGGGTGAGCTCCTCTGGCCTTGCAGATTCCTTGCTCCATGTGGATGGATGCATTGACTTTGAATGTCAGATGCACCTCCGTGAGGAAAGAAGGAGACCCCAGGGCTCTGCTTCCTTCACTTGCTTTACCCCTATCTCCTGAGTGTCCTCTCCCCTGCTCCTTTGCTAATTCAGCAGTATCGAAGTGAAAGCCACTCTGAACTCTGTCCAAGTCCATTTTCACTAGTCTTTAAACCTTGATTTATCCCATCGTTGTCCAGCCTGGCTTACCTTCCTTCTTCAGCCAACAAGACTTCACTGACTGGTCCAGCCATGTTGCTATATGCAGGCATCTGCCAACCATCTACCTAAACTAATGAGAAAACCGGAAAAATCACAACTACCTCCAAGTGAAGATGGAAGATGAGGAAGATTACCTCATTGTTTTCCTATAAAGCTCCTCTTCCCTCGTTCCCATTCTCCCTCAACTGCCAAGTAATTTTGAGAACTAGTCTTATTAGCTCATGGGGAGCATCTAATTCTGCTTCATTCATTGTGGCTCCAGGGCATGAGGCCTGGAGCGTATATAATTCTGGGGAAGTCTATTTAAGAAAAATCAGAGGCTTGTGCAAAAAAAAATGATATATATGTAATATCATGTATAGCTGTATATATATTTTCATTAGCTTCAGGGTAAATCTACCTTTACTGGCTCTGTTTAAAACTGCATTTTATAGTCCTTTCTGTAGGTACCATTCTACTTCTCTCCTTTCTCTTACTAAGTATTGAAGGAGTGGTCTATAGCCCCCCCTCTGCCCCACACCTTCTAGCTCCCACCTTTACAGAGCAACTGAAACCACACACTCAAACATCACTGAGGTTCTCTTGCCACATCCTTAGCAAGAGGTCTCTTGACCCCTTGGCATAGTTTAATATAACTGACTTTATTCTCTCCAGAATTCTGTCTTCTCTTGACTTCTGTAGCACTATCACTTGTCTTGGTTTTCATTTTACTATATCCTTAGCTGGAGTTCTTAATTTCTTGGGGTACACTAATGTTAATTCTTGTTATTTCACTGCCCAGAGCACAGGTTTCTTCATTCATCTGTTCTTCTTGCCTTTGGCTAAAAATCCATACATTATTATTGACCCCAGCTAGTCCCTCTGAGCAGGTGAGACAAATCAGGTCTACAGCCTGGGCCCAGCCTAAGCCCCAGCCCCATAGCTTTTAACTATCTGCTGAACATTTCCATTTAGATATCTTGTCATTGTCTCAAATTCAATGTGTTGGAAAAATCTCTCCAACCCTTACTTTCTACCAGCAAATTTTCTAACCTACCTTTTTCTGTTAATAGCACAATAATATAATGACACCACAATTCATCCTACCTCTCCTCTACCCATACATATCCAGTCACTGAGTTCAGTTAACTTTCTTTAGCTGTATACCTGAAATCTACCATTTCTTCTGCTAACAGCCTAAAATAGGCCCTTGACCTGTTCTTCAAGGCCTTTGAGATTCTGGCTTTGATCATCATACATCATCCCCTCCTCCTTTGAGAGATTGAATTGTTTTATTCAATAACACCATCCTCTATTATTTCCTATCGTGGTTCTCTCCCAGATTACATAGAAAGCATTCAAAAATATCTGTTGAATGATTTGTTGCAAACACACTGAAGATTTTAAGAGGTATTCCTAAATTACATTTGTCTTTAGATTATATTGAAATGTCTGACCCCACTAAGTATATGCAGTTAATATATACTCATAGGTGAAGCACTCCTGGTGAACAAAAATGCTGAGGATAACCCACATTAAAATAATGAATATTGGCTCTTTTTCGTTAATGTTTCTATTGAAATTTATTTTTGACCTTCCTTTGAATTCCTTATACCCCTTTTAAGTTATACAGCCCTCTCAAATTCTTTATCTGTACCCGTATTTCTGACTCAGGTAAATTATAATTATTTCTTTGATGGTATTTGTAATATACCAAATATAATATTAAATTCAGTTAGCAAATTATTTATTTCCTTTTCCTTACTAGAGAAGGCAGCATTAGAGAAGATTCTGGAGCCAAACTGCAAGGATTCGAATCCTTGCTCAGCTCTTATTAGTTTTGTGGCTTTGAGCACGTTATTTAAACTCTTTGGGCTTTAGTTTATTCATTTATAAAATGGGCACAGTAACCTTCATAACATTGTGTTGTAAAGATTAAAAGAATAAATATATGTAAAGCAAACGTCAGTCAATAGGTAAGTGCTTAAAAAATGTTAGCCATCATAATTATTATTTAGTCACTGATTGAATAAGGTGTAATCAGTCAGCCCCATTCTGTTCCCTCTTGCTGCTGTGTATACTACTTCATACCAGCTGGATCTGATACAGTTTCTTTCTTCTAAATTTTTTTTTCCTACTCTGTTTTCCTGGACTATTTGATTAATCTTACAAGTAGAATGAATAGAATATCAAACCAAGTAATTAGCAAATTTTAAGATTATACTTACTGATCTGTCCTCACCCATCTGTGTTTAATTGTTTCTTTGTCTATCCTGATTTTTTCCATAGCATTAATCTGTTGTCCTACTGATATATTTTTCTTTAGTGATTATAAATATTACCTTTAATGTTACTGCTATATTAGAATCTTTCTGAATAATTTTAGGCTCATTTTTAAATCCAATATTGTCAACTACCAGCACATCTGTCAGTTCTGGACACATCTGTTTCACATATTTGAAGTTTTATATTAATTAACCACCACTGGGTTTTTTTCAGGTACTTTATTACTGTATAATTTTTCACACTTGTTTTCTTCAACATCCTTTTTAAGATATAAAAGATTAGATCAATAATTCAGCTGTATTATTATTATTATTATTTTATTTTTATTTTTTTTCTGAGGAAGATTGGCCCTGAGCTAACATCCGTGCCCATCTTCCTCCACTTTATATAGGACGCTGCCACAGCATGGCTCGATAAGCAGTGCGTCAGTGCTCACGTGGTATCTAAACTGGAGAACCCCGGGCCACTGCAGCGGAGTGCGCACACTTAACCGCTTGCGCCACTGGGCTGGCCCCTATTATTATTATTATTATTATTATTATTATTAATTTTCAGTTTCTCATTTGTTGGGTGGTATAATTTTCTTTGTAGTTTCTCTTGCTTTCAATGGGGATAGTTGTGAATATTCTCATTCTTTCTCTCATTTGCATATTATATATTATTATTTATCCCTTTGTTACTTATCACTATTGAAATTCAGTCTAGTTTATATGTAAACTTACTTTTAATGTAACGTACAGAAGCCTTTTTTTTGCTGCATAGGCGGCCGGTTTTTTAACTCAAAAGGAAACTGTAGTTGGAATCTTAAGGTTTGTTTTTACCTGATTTTTCTTAGATTTGTAGTTGGTCTAAAGTTTTTCGTTCTGCTTTATCTCCTTGTCTAGCAGGCTATGGCCAATGCCCAATTCAGTTTCTTCTCTTTGTCAACATGAAGCTTCCTGTAAACAGTTTTTTTTCCTGATGAAAGTATTTTGTTTCCATTGACAATAGTAATGATCTAGTGATACCTAGCCAGTCAAAATTGAGTAGTTTGTGTAATTTCCCTCCCCCCATGAGAAGTCTAGATATAATGCTTGAATGATAGGCATTTACACTAGAACAAGGGTAGAGAAAGACATGTAGCAGCTGGTGAAGGAGGGAAGTCCACCTGCCTTTTTCTCTGGCATTCCATTTTTCTCCAAAATGAGATATGTTGATTGCTTCTTCCGATTATAAATGTAATTTATGCTCATTTAAAAAAATAACCTCAAGCAATAACAAAATATTTAAAGTGAAAAGTTAAAGTTCACTGTAACATATCCCTTAGAGTTAATTCCTGTTTAGCTGTTTGTTGTAAATACTTTTTGAGTCTTGTTTCTGTGATATACAAATATTATTCCCCCCTCCTCCTCAATAATATAATAGTTTTCTGCAATCTGTTTTTATTTTTACTTAACCGTATATCATCTCTCTCTGTGAATCCATACATCTCATTCAATAATAACAAGTATGTATTGAGTGCCTACTATTATCTGTAAATAAAACCAGCATGGATCCTGCCCTCATGGAGCTTCTCTTATAGTGAATGAAGACAAATAAGAAACTCAACAAGAAAATATCAGGCAGTGGTATGATAATACAACAGGATGACTGGCTACCTACTTTAGATGAGGTACTCCCGGGTGAGCACATTGAGGGGGTGGCATTTAACCTGGGACTGTGCAGCCATCCAGAGGAAGAGCACTGTAAGGACAAGGAACACTTAGTACAACGACTCAGGTGGAAACAACTTCGGAACGTTTGGGGAACAGAAAGAAGGCAAGTGCAGTGGGCATTTTGTGAGCAAGTGAAAGACGGATTTGAGATGGAGTTGGGTAGGAAGGCCGGGATCCCATCCTGAAGGCCAGGTTGGAGACTCAGATTTTATTCTAGAGCTATGGGATGCCCTTAGAGAATTTTAAGCAGAGAAATTATATGATGTGGTGTCTTTAAAATTATTTTTTGTTTGTTGTTTTTGGAAGGCTGTTTTCTTTATTTCACAACATTGGAATCATAATAAACACACTGCTCTGCAATTGAAAAAAAAATTTAATAGTGTATCATAGCTAGACTTCCAGGTCGAAAACCATTGATCTAATGTGTTTTTTATAAAATATAAAATACTTTATTCAACTGTTTTTCTGCTGATGAAACATTCATATTAAGTCCAGTTTTGTGTTCCTACAAACAAGGCTGCAGTACACATCTTTGAATATATGTTGTTATACACTGGTGCTTTTCTCTCTGTAGGATAGAATCCAAAAAGACGAATTGCTTTGATTCTTTTTTATTTTAAAAGATTGCTGGCTACTGAGCTGGCACTAGGGTTGTTGTAATAAAGATGGAGAAAAGTGGACAGATAAGGGATATGTTTTCAAAGCAGAGCCAATAAATCTTAATGATTGTTCAAATGTAAGGTGCAGGGTGGGGGGAGCAGTGGTGAGAGAAAGAGAAGAATTCAAGGATGACTCAAGTTTGAGTCATGAACAATTAGATGGATTATGGTGCCATTAACGACTGGGAGAAAAGCAGGCTAGGAGTAGGGATGAAGGTCAAGACTTAGTTATTGGACATATTAAATTTGGAGAGCTATTTTAATCTGTTTGAATGACTACATAGTGTTCCAATATACAGATGTAGGAGAATTCATTAACCAATCATCTATCAATAAACATTTAACCACCCCCAAATTATAAACAGTGCTACATTGAACAGCTTTATTTATATAGCTTTTTATGCCTATCTGATTTTTTTTTTTTTTAAAGATTTTATTTATTTATTTTTCCCCCAAAGCCCCAGTAGATAGTTGTATGTCATAGTTGCACATCCATTCTAGTTGCTGTATGTGGGACGCGGCCTCAGCATGGCCGGAGAAGCGGTGTGTCGGTGCTCTCCCGGGATCCGAACCCGGGCCGCCAACAGCGGAGCGCGCGCACTTAACCGCTAAGCCACGGGGCCGGCCCTGATTTTTTTTTTTTATGGTACCTTCCTGGATATATGGTGCTAGGTCAAAAAATTTGTACAGTTGATTGCCAGAATGCTCTGAAACTATTTCCCCACAGGTTGTAAGCATTAGTTTCTCCACACCCTCCCTAATATTCCTGTGAATAACAGAATGACTCTTGAACCATAGTTATTCTTATAAAAAAATGGAACCCCCACAGTTGATCTATTTTTCCTCTGTCATCTTAGACAACAGATTGTTTATTCATTTATTCATGATTTATTACTCATTTATAAAAAAAAATTTATGATGGCTCTTCTCTATGCCAGACACTGTATTCTATGCAAGAGATCAAAAAGTAAATATGAAATGTTTCTACCCTCAAGGAACTTATAATCTGGTATGGAAGACAGACATAAACCCATAGTTGAAATACTATGAGCATCCTTTCCAGGAGGGCAGTCTAGGGTCTTGTGGCAGAACAGGAGGAGCACTAGCCAAGGTTTGTTTAGGAGTCTACAGAGAATGTTCTGGAAGGGCTCTCTAAAGAAGAGAACATCAGAACTGAGCCATTAACAATTAGGAGTTAGGCAAAGAGGGGGAAGGCAAGGGACATTATTTCAGACAGAAGGCACAACATCTGCAAGAAAGCCCAGGGGAAGCATGCTTATCAAAAACTACAGAGAGGGGGGCCAGCCCCGTGGCTTAGTGGTTAAGAGCGCGCGCTCCGCTACTGGCGGCCCGGGTTCGGATCCCGGGCGCGCACCAAGGCACTGCCTCTCCGGCCATTCTGAGGCCGTGTCCCACATACAGCAACTAGAAGGACGTGCAACTATGACGTGCAACTATCTACTGGGGCTTTGGGGTGAGGGATGGGAAAGGAGGAGGATTGGCAATAGATGTTAGCTCAGAGCCGGTCTTCCCCAGCAAAAAGAGGAGAATTAGCATGGATATTAGCTCAGGGCTGATCTTCCTCACAAAAAAAAAAAAAAAATTAAAAAAAAATATTAAAAAACTACAGAGAGGAGCCAGCCCTGATGGCCTAGTGGTTAAAGTTCGTTGCTCTTACCACTTTGGCAGCCTTGGGTTCATTTCCGGTCACAGAACCACACCACTTGTCTGTCAGTTGCCATGCTGTGGTGGCTGCTCACATAGAAGAACTACAAGGACTTACAACTAGAATATACAGCCATGCACTGGGGCTTTGGGGAGGAAAAAAAAAAAAGAGGAAGATTGGCAACAGATGTTAGCTCATGGCAAATCCTTCCCTGTGGAAAAAAACTAGAGAGAGGTTTTCCCTGATACATGTGAATGGCTCAAATTACAGCAATTTTCAAATTAGCATTATACTGGGAATTGCACAAATCTTATGTGAAAAACAGTTATTCCAATAGGTAAGTAGAGGCACCTCCTATCTGTGATTTATTAAATGCTAAATCAGTAACATAGATTTTGTAAATAAAGTTATATAGTGTTAGCCAAGTGCTAAAGAAATAACTGAATGCTAGCATTTTCTATTAACTAAAATAATATTTTTAGGAAAAGAGGGGCTTGGCAAGATATGAAAATCTTTTCAGCATGGGATTTAAAGCATTCTAATGAAAATAAACCAGTGTAATTTTCTATAATACATTTAATTCTGGCAAGCACTCTAAGGTTACTACGTATCAAAAGAAAGCTAATATTCAAAACTCAACAGAAATGTCAGCAAACACCCCTCTATTAATAGAAGTTTGGAAAACAATGTGTTCTTCTCTCTAAAAATAACAAAGACTTTACTTCTAGTTAGGAGGAGCAAGGGACCTTAGGGATCTGGTGGACAGTAAGATTGATGGGTCTTTAAGACAGAGTTTTGAAGTTCCGGGCACAGTTTTCACTGAGCAGAAGTCTATAATGCTTATACATCAAGGACACTTGTGTGGTGATTGCAAAAATTGCAGTGAGGATTGACTACCGTACTTAGTCAGACAGTGACATTTTAGGTATTTTATTCCTGCTCTTTTCAGCAGCTGGTTTTATGGTAGGTGCTTCCTATGACACTCTGGAGCAACAACCAGAAATATGGCATCAGGGGTGATGATAAGATGAATGGTTGGAGAAGACAGTGGCTTCCTGACACTGTGTTGAAGAATTACCCAACAAGCTCCCCATTTTGAAAGTGAAATGCTATTTAGAGAAGAACCTCTAGGAAGAGAAACAGATGTCTGGAACGACGCTTGAAATTAGACCATCATTTATTCTGAAAGTTTAAAAATTTTAGAAGAATATTTTTAATTGGCTGTGTAGAGGAGTATTTTTCTGTTGTTTATTTACCACACCACTCATTGAGTATTTCTTATGTCTATGTTATACTTTGGCAGTATTCAAGATTTTTGGACCATGAAAGAAAATTAGATTCTTGGTAATATCTATAATTGGAAATTCGTGAGGCAGACTTCTACTGTTTACAAATCCAAAGTTATTACAACATCCTTGCAAAGAGCATTAGGTAGACCAAAATTTATTTTGATTCTCAAAATTCACATCATTTTTCATCTACATTTCTCAATGCCATTAAATTTCCTTCCTAGTCATTCTCTTTTTCCCTTCAACACATTAAAAAAAAAGTATCAATATCTAATGAAAGTATAAATGTCTATTCCACGTATATTTAGTCCACAAAATTAGAAAATGTTAGGTAGGAGAGTCCCAGTACACTGAATTCATTTTGGATTCACTGTCTTGTATTCTTTAATATAAGGTGCTTGAACAAGGCCTGGCATATAGTAGCCATTGAGTAAATATGAATCGGAAGTACTCTGAAACATATATAGTGAGGACATCAGTCTGTAGTTCATGACAGGTTCTAGAGAAATGTTGATGGCGATTTAAAGGAGCTGCTTGTCAAAATTTGGTAGCTCCCGTCTCAAATGGAGCTCGTGTCTAGTGGGGGAGGATGCAAATACACAGGTACCATAAAAGCCATCAGATCAGCACTGTGAGCACCAGAAGTTGCTCAGTTAATCAAAAATGTTACTCAAGTGTAGAATCATATACAAGGGTATACATTTTAAACATTTCATTTTAAGTCTTGTAAAGACAATTTTGTTCTCCATCTCTTTTGATGTGAGACCAAGGTCTTTTTTTTCTGTATTGGTCCACTGATTATAGTTTTGGAACATTTTTCTTCCTCAACCATATCTGCTTCTGTTTCTTTAAGTGGTTTAAAAAATTAAACATACTGATAAAACCGTCTCAGAGTATAATCCTAGATGATTGTGCTTTTTCCAATTCTTTCCAGTTGTCTCACACCTAATTTCATGAATGTGTATATGTCTTTATAAAGCCTTCTTCCCACTCATATTTTATAATTTTATATGGTACTTAATTCAACTACATATTTATATTGACAAGCACAACTAGCATAGCTTTGGTTAACTCCAGGTCACAGAGCTCAACTGGTGGAAACAGTAGCAAGTAGGCCTATTAACCCCTGGCATTCCTCATGTGGTGGGCGTCAGTCAGGATGTTTTACAGAGGGAATAGAGAGTATTGCTTAACCCCAAGAGTCAGTAAAGTGGAACTCAGTTAAGAGAGATTGTTGTAATACCTTCAATACATGGAACCTAGTAGTATTTACATGGGACTATGAAATGCAAAAGACAATGACTACTGGGGTGGACAAGGTATTTACAGTCTAGTAAGGATGACAAAGATGAGGCAGATAAGTACAATATAGTGTTTCAGTGCTACAATAGAATGTGACAGGCCACAGAGAAGGAGAGGGTGAATCCTTTGGAGGTAGGAGAAAAGAACAGAAAAGCTTCTTGAAGATTGTGGTATTTGAGCTGAGTCTTGAGAATGTGTTTCATAGGTACACAAGGAGGAAGAAAACTTTTCAGAGAGAGGATGAAGCATCAACAAAAGCACAGGGAAATTATTTAGCTTATAGTGCATCCCAGGAACTGTAAGGTGTTTTGCTATGCCAGGAGCAAAGGTTGCAAAGGAGTGTGGAAGTGTGATAGAAGAGGAGACAGAGAAAGCATAGTAGTTAGGAGGGGGTGAGATCATGGTAATCCTTTCCTGGATAGATTACTTCATAGTTTGGTGTCTCATAGGTCAGCAGTGACAAACTCAGATGCCTACAGAGACCAAGAAGGTAGCATAAATTAATAAAACAAGGTAAGCCCTCCTGGTTTATCTTTCATTTTTCTGTTTTTTGGTTTTTGTTGTTTTTTTTTTTGGTGAGGAAGATTAGCCCTGAGCTAACATCTGCTGCCAATCCTCCTCTTTTGCTGAGGAAGATTGGCCCTGAGTGAACATCTGTGCCCATCTTCCTCTACTTTATATGTGGGACACCTGCCACAGCATGGCTTGATAAGTGGTGCATAGGTCTGCACCCGGGATCTGAACCTGCAAACCCTGGGCCACCAAAGTGGAGCACATGAACTTAACCACTACGCCACCAGGCCAGCCCCTCATTTTTCATTTTTGATAGCACCATCCTAAAATATTTATCTTTCTTTTTAACACTACTCTCTATTAAAAAAAACAAAAGACAGTGTAAACCCCTAATAAAATGCCAACTGATACTCAACTTGAGTGTTAGGGATAGAATTGGGAGGAGTAGGGACTGTGGCCGACTGGAGAGCACATGCCCCATAAAGGGATCAGCCATGTTTTGGATGCTGTCAGTTGGTGGAATTGTGGGCTTAGTGTTGCTTGATCTGATTCTTCTTTTTTTTTTTTCCCCCTTTTTCTCCCCAAAGCCCCAGGAGATAGTTATAGGTCATAGTTGCACATCCTTCTAGTTGCTGTATGTGGGACACCGCCTCAGCATGGCCGGACAAGCAAAGCGTCCGTGCGCACCCGGGATCCGAACCTGGGCCGCCAGTAGCAGAGGGCGCACACTTAACCGCTAAGCCATGGGGCCAGCCCCTGATTTTTCAAGATAAGCTGAAAATCTGAGTTTTTATTTAAAAACCTCCCAATTTTTAAATTCTAGTGACTGATTTTAAAGTTTTTAGAGTCAATACTATGTTTGTTAGTTTTTACAATCAGTGCTATGCATAGCAGTGCATTCAGAGAAATCATTTGAAAAGTTTTAAGCAGGGGAGCAACAGGATCAGATATTCCATTTTGGAAGGTCAGGACTGCAGAGGATGGATTGAAGGTTGGCTCTTTGAGGCTTTGGTACCAATCCAGGCAACAGTAGATCAGGGCTTGATTGGTATCAGTGGCGGCTGGGTGAGGAAAAGGAGTAGGAAGCATGATGTATAGCAAATAGATTATGAAAAGCCTTAAAACACAGTGTTTTACATGTATACAATAAGTTAAAATATAAATTGATACCGTAATGAAAAAGTAGAAGCAACATTTTATGGAAAAAAAAAGGATGGGCTATGTATGAACTGGTAGGGAAGACAGACATGTAGAAGGAGAGATTTAGTTTAGGCATAGAGAGGAATTTTAAAAATAAAAGAATTGTGGAATTGTTGGAAAGATTCAATAGTTTGGATATTTCATCTGCAAAGTAATAGAAGCTACAGAAGAGGCTTTAAATTAAAGAATATGTTTGCTGTAACAAAACATCCAGAGGTAGCTGGGGAAGTGAGCAGCTCGATGGTATCGCCAGGGCCTGTGGTCTTTCCATCTCTCTGTTCCGCTGTGTTCAGTGTGTTGGCCTCAGGCTGGACTACCTCAGGATGCAGGGTGGCTGCCACAACCTGTGCAGAGGATACCATCCAGAGGCAGAAGGGAAAGGTTTTAAAAACAAATACACCCTCCGAGAAAGCCTGTTCTCATGTCTCAATTAACCAAAATTGCATCACAAACCCATTCTTAAACCTGTTGCTGGCAAAGAGACTGGAATTATCACGACTGACTAATTGAGATTCATTCCTGAGATGGCAGAAGGCTGTCACCCTCCCTGAGCACAGGGGATTGGCCTGAGGAAGGCAGCCAACTTTGCCTCCCCAAGGGAATTTGGTAACGTCTTCCCCGGAGTGTCGTAAGATATGATGAACAGGAAAAGAGGGTTGATGGCAGACTGCCGTTCCACTCACTGTCTCTGAGAACTTGAACAAGTTGCTACCCCTATTTAAACCAGTTTCCTCATCCATAAAAAGGGAATATTGTTAGGTCCTCTTGATTAATTGAGCTAACGTATTTAAGATATTTAGTTTCATGACTTTTACATTTTAAGTGCTCAATAAATGGTGGAGGTGGGTTCGTTAATAGTCATCTTTAAAGGTCAGTCTAGTTTTGAGGTTCCGAATTTGAAAGAGAACTTTTTGTCTTGGTCTAAGAACAAAACTCTTACCAATAAGAAGCATTTAAAAACTAAGTAGGCTAGTAATAAACTTACTTTAAAAGTATCAGCTTAGGGCCGGCCTTGTGGCTTAGCGGTTAAGTGCGCGCACTCCGCTGCTGGTTCGGATCCTGGGCGCGCACTGACGCACCGCTTCTCCGGCCATGCCGAGGCCGTGTCCCACATACAGCAACTAGAAGGATGTGCAGCTATAACATACAACTATCTACTGGGGCTTTGGGGGGGAAAAAAAAGGAGGATTGGCAATAGATGTTAGCTCAGAGCCAGTCTTCCTCAGCAAAAAGAGGAGGATTAGCATGGATATTAGCTCAGGGCTGATCTTCCTCAAAAAAAAAAAAAAAAGTGTCACCTTACCCCTTTATTCACACAGAAACAGTAAGCTGGGATGGAAAAGAACAGGATAAATTTCAGGAGATCTGGCTCTGATCCCTTCCCCTGCCCGGTCAAAGGCCGAGGGCCCCTTCCCTTCACTGAGCTGGAAGGAGAGGATTGCCCTTGATTACCTTACACTGTCCCTTATCCAAACCAGCTCAGCTGATTTTTGCTTCTGCTTCAGAGCTCTGAACAGCCACACTTGAAGACAGAGTAGGTGCTGAGACATATTGTGCATTTATTCCTTTGAATGTTTAACTATTCAAGCATTTCTGCTGTTCCCTCAATTTACATCTTAGTCTAGAATATTCATTAATGAGGAGAAAGGTACTAAAACATAGTTTGCTTTAAAAGGAATGACAGGAGCAAAAAAACATCTACATAATGGCCACCACACCAAATTAAATACTTCTTTCTTATATATAGTAAGAGGGTCCCTTAGTAGTAGTAATAAAACCAGCTGCCTTAAGCCTCTTGAATTTCTCTAGATGAACATCCCAACATATGGCATTGTTACCGTGTTGCTGTAATTTATGCAAATGTGTTGTCAGAGATGAATTAAAACTTATAGTTGTAAATCTACAAGGACACAGCTATAACTCACACAGATTTATTACTTGTAGACACGTATATCAAGCATCTGGAATTACTGCCTCTACCATAGACAGAGGTTAAAGAAGAAGGTAACAACTTACATGCCATTATACATACACAGCAGTTTGTCATTCAATGGTAGTGGTATGAATACAAAATACAGCAGGTGGGCCATCCTTCACCCAACCACAGTCTAATCGGCAAATTTCAGCAAGGATGCTGAAAGACAGAGCACCAAACAAAGAGTCAGAAAGTTTAGTCTTAGACCCAATTACTAACTTTGTTACTTAACTTCTCTGAGCCTACATTTACTAGGTATAAGACTATTTTTTTAAAACCTGTTAATACTACCCCAATACACTCTGCATAGTTTTTATGAGGTATCCATGCATGCATCCATTCGTTCATTCAACACACATTTATTGAGTACTTTCTCTATATCAGGCACACGTTACTTTTTTAGGCTAAAAGAAATAATTTAGTCCAACATCCTTATTTTTGCAAAAAAGCAAAGTGAGGCCAGAAAGATGAGGTGCTTTATAGAAGGATGTGAAAGGGCTTTTGAAATTGCAAAATGCATACAAGGGAACATAATTATTAATTGCAATACAAAGCCAATATGTCTTTTATATGATGATGTATATGTGTTTAGTTCTTCATGGATGTTTCCATCTGTCTAGGAGCTCCTTTTATATAAATTCAGTGAGCATTGTCATTTAGCATTGTTCTTTCCAAAACAGATGACATATCAGAATTATGTAGGGAATTTCAAAATAGATTGCTCCTACCTCAGACCTTCTGAATCAGAAGCTCTGAGGCAGGTACCCAGATATCTACATTTTTATAGGGTGCTCTCAGGTACCTCTAAAGCAGACTGGAGTTGAGAAACTCGGAGTTTACCAAATAAACTCAACAGATTACATGAGGAACAAATAATGTGTCGATTAACATTTTAAGTCCCCATGGTCTATAAAGTCAAATAATTTAAAAATAAGGAAGAATAGCTTGCGTTAGATCTAGAATCATATAAACTGAATTTGATGGGGAGGGTGGGTATTACCATTGAAAAGGCAATGTCACAACACTGAAAATGATTTAGAGGGGAAAAATCCATCATAATCCCCCCCCTTGGAGATTTTATGTTTATATATTACTTATTTACATGTATAACTATTTATAGGTATTTGCAGTCATAGTCTACATATCCTTATATTTGCTTTGAAATATTACATGAAATCATAAAATTTTAGTTTATGAGGTTTTAGTTATACCTTTCTATGCAGAAATTTCTGACTGTCCTGAGCTAAGTTGAGGCCAGAATCCCTAGGTTTTCATATTTGCATTGAGAATTTTTCTGTTATGTTATGCCAGCCCACCCTGACAGAGCTTTAAGCAACTCCTGTTGGGTGCACATAGCCTCCTTTTCTCTCCACGGTCCCCTGTTGTGATGACTTTTCTGTTCTTCAAACAGAGGCAGGAGGGAGCCTCTTCCAGATAAAATCACTAACAGAAAGTGTGCTTCCAGAAGTCACCAATCTCTGGTTAACTCCTTATAGCTTTGTCCCTAATTGGAAGTTTTCTCCAACTACTCAGATACAACACACAATTCGGTATGTCTCTGTCTCTTAGTATCTCTCACAATATGGTAGGATCTTTGCTCTTGCTGCAGCATCCATTCAAATTTATTAATTTAACAAATATTAAGTGTTTACTGTGTACCAGCTACTATGTTAGTGCTACACACTATTGAAATAATATATTTCTATTTAATGATTATAAGGAACTAACACTTCCTCCAGAGACCTAACTGGAAGAACGTTTTTAGCTGCCTTGCTTTTCCAAGTTGTGAATCCAGTGAAATTCTCATTATAAGAGCCACTTCTATATTTGGGGGAAACACTAAGCATTTAGTTTGTCAATTAATTCTTAATAATATGCCAAAAGAAATTATACACCAGGGAGATTTTATAGCAGAGCAAAAGAGACAAGACTGGAGAGATGGGCTAGAGCTAGGTCACAGCAGCCCTTGAGTCATGACAATCATTTAGGATGTCATGGGAAACTATTAAGAGTTCTAAGCAAGTGACTTGATCTGCTTTAACTGCTGTGTGGGGAATGGATTGAAGGAAGACAAAAGCGGAAACAGGAAGACCGGTTACAAGGCAGAAATGTCATCTCAGGTATCATCTCAGGCTAGAGATGACAACAGTCTAAACACGTATGGGGACAGTGAAGATAGAGAGAAGTGGACCAGTTTGAGATGAATTTGAAGATAAAATGAACTCATGATGAATTCGGTATGGAATTGAGAGCATGACGTGTTGAGGGTGATTCCCAGGTTTTCGGTGTGAGCAACTGAATAGATGGGAAACATTGGTAGAGGAGCAGATTTGTGGAATAAGAGGTGGTAGAAAATTAATCGCTCAGTTTTTGATGTTAACTTTGAGATGCGTAGTAAACATTCATGTGGAGCTGTCAAATATGTAGCCACATGCGTGGCTCTGGAGATAAACATTTAGACATTATGGGCATGTTGATGTATTTAGAACCATGGCAGTGGTTGAGTATACAGTAAGAAGAGAAGCGCCTGGGACAAAGTCCTAAAAAAATTCAACATTTAAAGATGAGATAGAAGAGATGCATCTGGCAAAAAACATAAGAATGGATGGTTTGAGGGCTTGAAGAAAATCAGAAGACTTTGGTGTCTTTAAGACCAAAAGAGGAGAGTGTCTCATGGAGGAAATGCTGCTGAAAGGTTAAGTAAGATAAAAATTAAGAGGACTATCAGATTTGGCAGCAGAAGGTTGTCGGTGACTCTATAAAAGCAGTCCCAGTGCTGTAGTGGGGGTAGAAGCCTGGCAGCGGGGCAGCAACGGTGTTGACCACTCTTTCAAGAAGTGTGACTGAAAATGAGACAGAGAAGAGAGGTAGCTAGGAGTAAATGTGGCATCAAGAGAGTTTTGCTTTTCGAGATACATATTTTCAAATGTGCTACAGAGTATTTAAGCGCTGAAGGAGAACACCTGACCCATGGTTTACCAAAGTAAAACATTTAGCAGTAGGAAAGGGTTTAAAACAGATGTGAAAGATATTGTTTTGGATTGGCCATGAAGAAAATACTCGTACATGTTGTCAGTATATTGATATATGTTAACTCTATTATTATGAACCACTTTAATATCAATTTAATGCCAATCCAAAGAATTCAAGTGGCATTAGGTCTATGCTAATGAGAGTAATGAAAGGACCATTAAGACAGACCTTTGAAATCAAAGACTAAGATAAAGAGCAATACCTTCATGCCCGACTTTAATAAGGGTCATTTGTCCAGGGTATTCCAAGACATGTGTTACTTTAAAATTTGGTAGATTTCAGAAGCACTCAGCTTCTGAGTATTCTTAAACGAAATTACTCAGTAATCCTGTATTTTTAGAATTAAAGGGCGTATCTTTTTTACCAAGGATGGAGCATTTTTTGGCTATATATAGCTCATATATTTGACTTATCAGATATACTTATATTTGATATAAATATATGGTGGCCAAAGCATTCTTTTTATATTAGCAAGAAAGATGTATCACTTTCCATGAGAACAGTTTTTAGAGCTTTCTCTTAATTTTCTCTGGACAAGAGAGGGGTAGGTTCAGTTTGTATTTCTGAATTTCCACCAAGGAAATACAGGTAGCCTCATGAGCTTGAGCTATTTTCTTATAGTTTAGCCATCTCACTGAAGAGAGAGCTTTACTCTAATTTTTCACCTTTTCCATAAAGCAAATAGAGAGCTGTTTACGTACAACAGCCTTTGTCTGGCTTTGGCATTGATTTTAAATCACCTGGATTGATCATGTGGTTATGGGACTTTAAAAAATCCCACCAAACACCAAAGCCTCTAAACACAATTAGAATTGAGAGGTTTTTAATCTGCTAGCATTATGTCCATAGGAGTATATTTTAAATTATCCTTAACTTATGCTCATGTTAGGTGGAAAAAAGCACTGTCCTAATGTATAGTGTCTGTGGTTTTGTAGATACTCTCTAAGCACATAGAAATGTTCCTAGTTTTCAAAATGAGGAAGCTTCTAAAATCTATGTCTGTCTTTGAGGGTTTCACAGCCTAAGCTGTTTCCTCAGCCAATAAGAGAAAGATATGCAAATGAGCCAGCTGTCATGTCACACACTCCTCCGAGGCAGGACAACAGCAGGACTTAGGCAAGCTGATCTCAACCAGATTTGACAAAGAGGTGGAAGGTCTAAAATTAAATAGGTCGACACAAATTCTCTAATAATAGGTAGATGTGAAGGGACAACGAGAGGTCCCATAGGAAAACTGCTTTTTAAAGACTGCTGATATCATTGCTTTCATTTCAGATTTCCCATCATCAGTGGCATCTCAGTCTGAACCATCTTATTTGATGATGAAACAGTCCTATTTTTCGCTAACGACTCTTTAGATTATTTCTGTAAGATTAGTGTTTTAACACTAGTAAATATTTATAAAGATTCAAACTACTTTAAAAAGCCAACTTTCCTTTCTTAAAGGCAGGTATTTTTCTAAGGCTTGCTATATATAGTACTTCAATTTTGTTGTCATGGTGACTAGATAATATAACTTTTCAAAAATGGAAACCTGCTTTTAACCATATTGTACCAACCTACTAGTCATAAATGTAGAGTTCAGAGTGGACAATTTATACTCAGTTCTTCTCGTAGCTAAAGTCTAAGTTTACTTTACAGACATCAGAATTCAATAATTACACACACACACAGTGAACTCCCCTCCAGTCTCCTAATAGTAAAGCATAGTAAGCCCCAACAAAGGAATTGTTTTTGAGTTCATGTTCATTCTTGTTCAAAATCATATGTCCCCAGAATAATTGTAATTTTGGAGTATTCTTATGGTAGCGCCTTACTAAACAATGTAGTACTGTTTTCCTCAATACCTGTAAATAATTGTCAGTGAATAAAAGAAAAAAGAAAGTCTCTTATCAATAGGCTGAACAAGTAGATATCATTCTGTTAAAGTGTAATTAAAATCCTACAAGAGATCAGTGCTTTGTTTCCTAAATTCACTCACGAGGCATTTAACGCGTTTGTAGTGTTTTCTTTTTTGACATTCTTTTGATATGGTGACAATGGGAACATATTGCAGTCTTTCCTATGACATTATGTTGGAGTGATGTTCACAGTATGTCACACTTGAGCTAGTGCACATTTTACTGCTTAAAGATGTTATTTTATCTCTTTGGGGAAAAAAAGAAACTTTGTGAAAAATAAGAAATAAACCGTAAAACGTTTTCCACTATTTTTTTCTTCGTGTTTCAAGAAAGATGGCTTTACATAGTAACTTAGAAATAACACCTAATGATTAACAGAATGATGGATGTGACGAATCACCTTTTTCTTGAGAAATAATAAATCAACATATTCCTACCCATAAATTTTTACTGAAAAACATGAAATATTAGCATCGTATATTTAACAAGGTGTCAGATACAAAAACTGTCGACAAAATGTTGCCCTCATAACCAGTAGATTATATTAAAATGGTATGTTCCTTTTTTGGGAAACAATTAAAGTAATTCAAATGTAATTTACAGTTTCATGGACATGATCTGCTTGACGTTATCAGTATTAAACCCCAAAGTGAAGAAAAGAAAACCTCCTGATACAGAATTTTTTACTCACGAAAATTTTGATTAAACTTTAATTTTAGGATTATAAATTGAAATAATTTGTAAGATCAGGGTTGCCCTTTTTATATTTAAGTAATTCCATCCTGGCCCCTGTTTAGGTAGCATTTTTTTCCCTTGTTCTGGTTTCATTTTTGGGCAGACATTATATTGAATTCTG
This sequence comes from Ceratotherium simum simum, assembly GCF_057802395.1. NCBI lineage: Eukaryota > Metazoa > Chordata > Mammalia > Perissodactyla > Rhinocerotidae > Ceratotherium > Ceratotherium simum. The sequence goes on from NC_141913.1 coordinate 45,015,756, forward strand.
TTTGGATTTTTTGGAAGCCTATTTGAAAGGTGAATTTGTGATGACGTGAAAGGCTAGTAGATTGTTAGTTGCACAGGAGGTTTGCTTTATTTCCATATGGGGGTGTTATTCCTGGAGTAGCCATAGTGTATTGTGGGAAGTGGAGCAGGGCAGTGTCCTTCCCCTGGCTGTATTGATTTGCCCTTCAGCTGTGTGCAGTGCGGAGAGAACCTCGGGCCTTGTTGTTGATTATCTACACAGTGTCTCTGGGAGCATTATTGACCCATTGCCGCTGACTGCCTGTGGCTCTTGATTTTTCACACCGTCTCCATGACGCTCATAATAAAACGTACTGTCTTATTGCTACTCAGCTCTGAGAGCCAACTGATTCAGCCTTAGAACACCACAATGTTTCTGGAGAACATTTATTGTATGTGGGGTAAATTGTCGTAGCAATTTTAGCATTCTGTCTTGTGTAGTTTTAATAGCTACCTCTATAGGAAGATTCCACACACACTATTATATTTGTATTGTCTTAAAAAAAGCCAGTCCTAGCTTTGCATGTATTGTTAACATGAAATTTTACATTATTTGTACAAAATTAATTTTAAAACATTGGGTTAATGAAAAGAATATTCTGTATTAACATTATACTTGACAAGTTGCTATAATGTTCATTTTCAAAACTAAATGTTGAATCATGTCACAAGGATTATGCTATGATTTGTTACCATAGTGAATGACAGTTTTTTGAAGTTTCTGATTATATTTAATTAACGTTTCTGATTTGCTACTGTCAAAATGTCCTCCATTATACATTTTAACTTTTGATAGGGTATCATGTTATAAGAAACCATGTAAAACATTTCTTCTTAGTTATCCTGGAAGATTTTTTTCTATTTAAGCTGTAATTAGTAGAAAATGGACTTCTTTGAGCATATATCTTTTTATTTTGTATGGGAGGTTTCATATATTTTAATATCAGATTATTTTAATTTTTATTTTCCATATATTTCCCAGTCCACAATTAACATTAATAATTCCTTTGTATCCTAAGTGTTAATTTGTAGTGTAGTGTTTGAAAAAGAGCTCAGAGATCCTAAGAAACAGACTTTGATTCTGTTGGTACAGAGAGAATAAAATTTCTTAAAATTTCATGTTTCTTAAAGACACTAAATATTTTAACCCACTGTAAGTACTATTATCAGTATAAACTGTAATATAGCTCAAAAGAAAGCAATTACTCTATTCTTGCCAGAAGTGGCTGGACATTTTTATAGAAAAGGTAAGTCAAAGCAAAAGTTGCAAGTGAGATTAATATTGTTGGTTACTTTTTACTGAAGTTATTTCATAGTGTTTGCGTTAGTCAGAACAACCAAAAATTTATTTATCAAACCTATTTTCAGTAAACTCAGATTTGGGGAATTTCAATAAAGCTAATTTCTGTTTATTAGTATGTGTCCAGCTTTATGAATTCCCTGAACTAGGGTCTGTTTCAAAAATGTTTGCTGTAACATAACAATATATTCAAATTATTTGTAGCTCACTGCTGGAAAGGGTTAATACTTTGACAGTTTATAACAGTGAGCTTTGATATTTAATTTTCTAACATTTTGAAATCATAATTCATTTGTGTTGATTGGTGGATTTAGTTCTTGTGTTTTCTTATTTTGTCGAATTTTAGTAGGTAGTTTTTATGTTTCAGGGATACATAGTCTTCTAAATGCATACCTTTTAAAATATTAAACTGTTGTAAAATAAGAATTTTTTAATTCAGGTTTTTAGCAAGCATTGCTGTTGGCTGGTGGAGGGCATAGCGTAGCCTCAGTACACGGCCTCTATTTTACAGATCTGCACAAAACCCCAAGCAACTAAGTTGTCTCTAATTTGAATCTAGTTGTTTCTCAGCTAATTTACTTTCGATTTGTGTCCACTTGATGTAAATAGAACCCAATGACAGAAAAATGAGAGGAAAGGCCTCCTACTTCTCATCCCTCCAAATTAGTGTTGTTGTTTTAAATTAAAAAATTAATTCTCCTCCATGCTTCTGCATGCCACACCTCAGGAAGTTTTAGGACAAATGTGATGAGGATTGAAGCGACGAAACCTCTAACTCTTGAGGAGAGGCCTTTTTCAAATCTGGGTATACAGGCTTACGAAACATTTCATTCACCTCTGGGAAAATCACAGGGTACATCTGACCCATTGTTATGCAAACGTTCTTTCAGAGCTGACTTTTACTTAAATGGATTAAATACCTACAGTATGTCAGGCTTGAATTCTCTGTGTAGGAGTCAAGTATCAAGTCAACAATGAACCGCGGTCACAATGGTTTTGAGCCCTCCCACCTGATGGTTTTTGATAGCATGAGGTTTATGTTCCACTTAAGCCTAAGTATTTCAGTGTGTCTTTGGACATTCAGAACCACTTGAAAGTGTCCATTAAGACTTCCTCTAACGGAGTCATAACTATCAGGTATTGCAAAGGTTAAGCCTTATCATCTGCACCAAAAAAAATAAATAAATAAATAAGGTGAGGTTTCATCAAAAACTTCCACCCTCACAACCTTTCGACCACAATTTGATGATTATTATTGATTATTTCACAGCCTTTCACTCATGCTCTGCCACTGTGGCCAGCCCTGATATACAGATAGGGCTACAGTCCAGCTAAAATAAGACTCCATCTTGATAATGGACTGAGATGAGATACTGTTATTTGATAAAGATAATTGATGTTTCACAGAGAATTGGAAAGCAGCTTCAAGTGCATCGTATGTGGAGCTACATTCTATCCACAAACATGGCAGTTGTTTATCAAAATAGAACAAAAGAACTAAAGTTAAATATTTGGACATCACTTTTTAGAGCATTTAGAGATTTTTTTTCGTGTTTATTTTAAGTTCTAGTGAAAAAAACAGGAAGGGGCATATCACATTATTTTTCTTCTTTAGTCTCAAGTTAGTTTGTTAAAATCTTACCTGGCGTGGGTGTTATTGATCAGCTCCCTTGCAGACTTGAAACCTAAATTCTCTGTTTGGATTATGATGAATCACTGTCATGCATACACTGGGTATCTAAAGTCAAAGTTAAATTTCATATTATCATTAATTTCTTGAAGATTTTACATACTGTATGAAAACACAGTTTAAATTATTGTCATAAACATCATGTCTCATGGCAAATGCAATTCAAATAATCTGGGAATGTAGGTTGGGTTTCTCCTTATTTATTATTAACAAATTTCTCGAAAAATACTATATAACTCACTGTATATGTTTGTTCATCATGCTTCCTTCAGCCACCTGGTTTAAGTTGATTAAGGTATCATTCATCTTAGGTACTGTTCATCCGATTTCTTTTAGTCTTATCACCTTCGTAACCCCTAATTAAGCAATAAGCCTTGACAGGGAGTATGGTTATCATGAGATAATGACACCCCAAGTGTGTTGTGAGGCACAAGGTTCAGCTGAGTGCTTCTAAACCTCTAGGGGTGTGATTATCTCATGATAAACATGCCACGTTGCTGCTCATTGATGTCATTGTTGCATACACGCACTCCTGGACTTGGAGTAAAATTGACATTTCCTCACCCACCTTCTCATTCATCCAGTTGTTGATTGTATGAAGTTATTGGTTCAGATCTCAGACTTATAAACCAAAGTTTGAACCCATGAGCTTTTACTTTATTGTTTAAATAGTGTCAGTTGAATTGCAAGTACATCTTTGAACAAAATATAGATTTACTTTTTTTTAAAGATAAAGTTTCCTCAGAAGAAAAGCCTCATGGAAAACAAATATATTTTTTCTTGTAATAATTTTGCAGCAGTCAGGGGACCCCACTCCAATGAATGGTAAAAGATTAGGCTTTCTTTCAAACTCAGAAGAAGCATGCGTGTGCTTTCATGCAAATGAGGTTATTAAATAGTTGAAAGTTCTGTAGGAAATATTAACTGGATTTGTGGTTTGCAAAGTCCCTGTTAGCTTTTCACTAGTAACTATCACAGTTAAAAATAGACCAGTGCAAGCAGAGGAGAAAGTATTAGTTTTATAACTATATTTTAGTTCAGCTTTCTTGTGAATTGATAATATTTCAGGGAAGAATAGTTTTTATTTTCTTATATGGGCTCTAATTTGGTATTTAAAAGGAAAAATGGGATTATCTACAGTTTTTTTGACCTGACTGTTAAAGGGAAAGAGAGACCACCTCTTAGATGGTATACCTACTCAGGAGAGGGGGGGGGGGGGCCGGGGGGGGGTGTGTCTTGTTGTTGTTAAAAAAAAAAAAAAAAGGAAATAAAATACCATGGCCAACTTTTGAATATTTTCAGTATGAATTTAAGTTACCCATGCCTTCTAAAATAAAACTATTCACTAGAAATGTCTGTGATGAAGAAAATCTTCTGTATCTACGTCGTCCAATACAGTAGCCACTAGCCACATATGGCTAATGAGACAGAGGAACTGAATTTTTAATTTAATTTAATTTTAATGAATTCAAATTCAAATAGCTTCATTTGCTAATGGCTAACATATTGGATAGCATAGTTCTAAAGAAAAAAAGAAAACCCCTGAAAGTTAATCTTTCTTGAGCTCCTCTTCAAAATTACTGAGAAATGAATGACTTTGTGGCTTAAAAAAATGGTATTTTCCAAGAAATTTGTCTATTTTATGGTCTTTTTTTATTTTACTGTTTAAATAAGAACTTAAAAAGTCTGTTAGTTTTATAAAGATCTAAAATTCTCTTTAGTAGAACTTTTACTTTTCTGTCTCTAATTCATATTCAATTTTGCAGAAGCTCCTGTCCAGATATTTGATGCATGTTGAAACAGTTAAACTAGTTATAAAATTAAAGTAATGACTTTCCTGACAAAGTGAAATATTTTTTTTAGGAAGAATTTCTATCAACCAAAAATGTTGGGACTTTTTGTGCCTGTTTATTAAATGCCTTATAATACTTGATCATACCATATCTTATTTATCTTATAGAGAGAAAATATTTTTTTAATAAGAATTACAGTGCCCAAGCTTACCTTTATTGTTGTCGATACAGTTTCCTCTTTTGAAAAGGTCCATAGTATTATTTAAACTTTTGAACGTTCTGTTGGTAAGCCCAGCCTTCACCACTTTCATGGCCTAGTTTGTTCATTCCTAAAACAACCTTTGAATTTTAAGCTAAAATGTTTACCAAACCCCAGTCTGTATGTAAGTGTGCTCTAAATGAGCAAACAGGAACATGCAAAATTAATGTCTGTCTGTAAGTGGAAAATAAACATTTCTTAAAGCCTAGGCTAATGATTACTATTTCTTTTGCTATTTTGTGTTTGTATTAATTTCGGTTTTTAAATGATTACAGCATCCCAGACAGAAAACTGTAAACGAAATTGCCAATAATAAAAGAGTACAATTTGGTATTAAATTCATGAAACCAGAGGGCACACGAGGTAAAGACCGAGGGAATCCCCTTTCATTGCATGAACTGCACTGCCATTCTTGGCAAGTAAAACTGTATCTGAAACAAAGTTCTAACTGCGGTGGTTAGGCGAGTAGCAGTAGAAGCTGTTGCTGTTATACATAGAGGGAAGGGAGCCTTTCCTCCTTTTGCGTGTGGCAAACGGTTTGATCTGTGTACCAAGAGCACATTTGCAAATCCTTTTGCTTTTCTAGATCTCTAGTGAGAACCACTGCACTTCAACACCTTTACATGAATTTTAAGCAAGCTTTTTTTTTTTTTTAACAGTGGTAGGGAGTTATTTTAAAATAAAAATCCTACACAGGAGATCATATGATTTCTAAGATTTTCTTCAGAACTCTGTGGGAAGGGAAAAAGAAGATGGGACTGGATGAAGCAAAATTAACCATGAATTGGTCATTGTTAAAGCTGGATGAAGTGTACATGGAGGTTCATTATACTATCCTGTCTACTTTTGTACATGTTGAAATTCTCCATAATAATTTTTAATGCAAATAAATATAAATAGTTGATTAATACAAATACTAATATCGTTACTAATAATACTTCTGAGGTAAAATTTACTTACACTATAGTTATTCTACTTTCACCTCCTACCTATTGCTGCAGCCTCGTCTCTCACCAGGCTCCCCTGCAGTCTCTGTGCTTAGGCCACACTAACTCTTTTTTCTTTACTCTGTCTCCTTTTCTCTCTCACACCCCGGGCACTTTGCACGTGCTATTTCCTCATTGAGGACCTCTTTTTTCCGCCCCACATATACTATCTCCCTCCTTCACTTAAATTAACTACTATCCTCACTGGTTCCTAAACCCAGTGATCACCTGCTACCTCACTAGTATACCAAACTGTATTGTTGGGGGCTGGACTGATGCTCATCCAGTTCAGTACCCATCCAGAAGTCCAGTAGCTCACCTCGTATTCTCCGGAGATTAAAATCCGAGCACATGCTTTTCTCAGCTTTATAAAGATCAGACCGCCTCTTACTTGCTACCCTAGTCCTCCTGCTTTGATTTATAAATAGAGGGGGAGAAACTGGTCAAATGAGATTTGAATCAGTCTTGAGGGAGGTGAAGGGACCATGGTAAAGTGGAGAGTGCCTACTCCACTGGAGGGAGTAAAAATTTTAGACATTGGATGGACCAAACAAAACAGGTTTGTGGACCCACTGGGCCTGTGGGCAGTCTAAAGATGTGGATAGAAACATGAGTGATTATACAATGAGAAAGAAAAAGGACTCCATTTCTGTTGAACTGTCAGTATGTTATCCGTCTATTTAAAATGTGGTTTATTCGCAGCAGCTGAAGATATTATTTAAAGTTTAAAATTTAAAATACCAATACCCTGCTTTAAAATGGGATCACCGAGATCTCTAAGAGGAACAAAATATCAGTGGAGAGAGAGGATCCACATCTTTCGGTTCAGTTCTCATTGTGAGTTCAGGTGTAATTTAATAAAATCCTCAGACTATTCATGCCTTTCAAAATATGTTATTATTTATGTTATAAATATATTTTGCCAGATTTTTAACATTCTCTGTTTCTTCTTCTAATTAATCATATTAATCAATTAAAATTGAAGACATGAGGCCTGCTCAGTGTAAAGTAACCTCAAGCCCATGCTGTTTAATTTTATAAAGCACTCATAATGAAAAAGAATAATTCAGCTAATCAAATAACAACTTCCTTTTTCCTTACCTATCTTGATTAAGGCAGCTGGTCTTCTGTAATCACTCCTTTAGCCTGAGAATCCATTCCAAGCTAGACATGTGTCAGTAGCAAAATGCATTAATGTGAATGCTTTAGAGCTGGGAAGATGGGGGTGCCTGCTTTCTTTGTGGAACTAGCAACAGTACACAGTGACTCATCATTTTGTAAATTAAAGTCTGTCTATGGTAAGAAACTGTAGAATATATTTATAAAGATGAAGTTGTCTGTGTAGAATGTTTCTTAACAAACGAAGGTATCTCAAAAATGATAGAGCCAGTATCAAGACAAATATGGGATTGTGTGGGGCCTTTACACACAGGGCCTTTGATTATTCCCAAAGGAGTGAATTTTCTTATGTTAATTTTAAAATTAAAATTAAAGCTTGAGTTTTGTCCGAAAGTAGAAAAGAATACATTTCTTACAATATTGAGTGTACTAATTAATGGTTAGCTCTGAAAAGGTCTTACTTAATTAGGAGTATGAATTCAAAGTTTTATGGTTAGGGCCATATGGAACATATGATGGTAATGGAGAACTAATCCAAGTAATAGGTAGTAATTATTTTAAAAAACAATGTGGTTAATGCAAATATAGTCAAATGAAGGCATGATGGACCAGACTTTTCCTGGTTGTGTTGTCTTCCCCAACCCTGGCCTGTGACTTCGCAAGGCCAATCCAATGCATCCCCCAATATTCCACTGAACTAGGAGTTCAGGGATAGGATGATCAAGAGAACCTGTAGCATGCACTTGTGTAAATTCTTCATTAAGAGGCATGTCCCAACTCCGAGCAGTTGTTTGCCTTTCCTTTGGAGCTTGAATGGAAGAAGTGGTAGAACCATGAGCTGGTGTTAGCATGGTTATGATTCACATGTCCTTCACGCTGGCCCAGACTGCACGCTCACTCACTGCTGTGATGGCCTAGTCTTTCCTAAAATCATGTACCTCCCAAACTCAAGTCTATACTGTAGTAATATTGCTGGTAGTTGACTATATAGTATATCTGCTTTTACATATGGGACAAATTGAATGAAATAGAGTAATTTGGGGGTAAAAAGGAGACACTTAGTAAGCTAATAAAGTGACTTCCTAAGAAGGAAAGTAGAAAAGCCTCTTGAGTTATTTTGGAAATACTGAAATTGTTTAAATATACACTTGTGAGCTTAAGAAATTATATCTGATAGCAAGAATCTGGAATTCAGAAAACATTTTTTCTCAAGTTTCTACCTAATACTTAGCTCTTATCAAAGAACAATTTGGCATATGGATGCCAAGGTTGACATAGTAATCAATTTAATTTTTTCCTTTATTTTCTTTTAGAATGATGCCATTTGCTATAATGAGATGGGGCTGCCTGGAAAAATAGTAAACTTGCAGACCACTCTGTGAAGCCACATACTGTGATTTTAAATTTTTATTATGGTAAAAAAGTGTGATGTCATGTCTAGGGTAAAGGCTCTTAAAAAATTGAATTTGTATCAAAAGAAATGTAGAAATGTATCTAATTTACCTCTGTCTCCCTGGAAAGGCCTTTTCAGCTTTTAACTCTGTAAATGCTCCATTTTAAGTGTTTTAGCAAAGCACTTTTGTTCTGGCTGTCAAAAGAAGCTGCTGTCTAGGGAAGATGATGCGATGGGGGTTGTGTGTTTTTCCTGTTCACCCTAATTTATGGGAAACCCTTTCACAGGAATGGTATTTTCCTGTAAAGTGATCAGTCATCTCCCAGGATAAGCTTCAGATTACTGGATACATATTTGGCAGTGATTAGGCAGATAAATTGCTGTCATTCAATTGTATGGTGATTGCTTTGGGGAAATAGATTCTTCCTTGCTAGTGTCACTTAGTTTACATTTTGTTGATTAAAATGGAACCAGTATGACTGCTCACCCAGTACTACTTAAGGGGCATTTTCACTGTACTCTACATGTGCCTGCCTGTGTGCTATGTTGAAGTAAGTGGAAATCTTTGGAAACTCATGACTTTTGCAATGCTTATAGCATTTCTGAGTTCCTTCTTTTTCAACTATTCTGTTATTTTTTGACCAGTAAATGTGGTTTCTCATCTTCTGAAGAATAGGAATTTGTTCACTAGGTCCTGCGAATGTTTTCCTTTTTTGTCTTTGCTTTCCTAAAGTTTGCCCTGAATAATTTAATTGTAAACTCCCATGACGCTGGCTGAGTATGTTTATATTTGCAAGGGCATTATTTAATAGACTGTGTGATTTTAAAATAAGGAGTGGCAAGGTTTTCAGCATCCTGTGTTGGTAGACTATCCATGAGCCATACGCCATAGTGACCATTATAAAAAAAAAATCTGATTGCATGGTACTCTAGCACACGTTAAATCTTTCATATCTCATAATAGCATAGCCTTTCTTCATTCTAACATCCAAATGTTCTAGGCTTCAGGATTATAAGGGGGGATTTACATGCTAAACATTAAATTTCTAGAAGGTATTAAATTTCTAGGAGGTAGCTAATAATTTATTAATTCATTCAGCAAACATTTGGGGAAGCAATGATACATTACTCAGATGAATTAAATTCTCAAAGTATTAGAATTTAAATTCCTAAAGCAATTTAGTTTTTGTAGCTGCTCATCAAATGTTTACTGTTGAAATAATTTAAGCCAGAATATGAGAGACAACAGCAACTTCCTTTTGAAATTCAGACTTCCAGATGTTCTAAGCCAAGTATAAAGCTAAGGATATTAAATTCTGAAGGCAATGACTGATGTGCTTAGTGTCTGCCCATAGTTATAGGGTAAATGAAGATAGAGGAGGACCTTGAGAAAGCAGCCTTGGGTAAAATCCTGCCAGTTTCCTCAGAAACACATTTTGCTTAAACTCAGAGGATGGATTCCTCTTCAAAATGGTTATTCCCTGGCAAAAACAAGTCTAAAGGTATAAGATTTTGACCTTTTTTTTAAGTGTGGTATAAATGATTACAGAATGTGTGGCATGGAGAGAAAAATCTGACTGATAGCCAGAACTGCATCCTACTGGAACTAGGTCTACCATATACTAAAAGTGTATTCCAATAATAACTCATTCTGTCTACAGTAAGCACCACTGGGATTATATGAAATTACAGCTTTCTTCTAAATCATATCCACATTGTCTATATTTTGACCCGTGCCTAGTTCTTCCTGAACTCCTAGATTTCTTTCATCCTCTACCTCTAAACATTCCCGTTAGAATCCTAAAATGTAGTCTTTCATGCCACAGTGTATTACAAAGTTCTTTCATTTGAGAGTTCATGTGAATTACTAGAACCCTCTTGGATGCTTCCAGTTTCTGATGTCCCTCCACCTCTACCTCCTGTCGATAATAAATCTCCAGGTTAAGTCACAGCATCAGCTTCCTGAGCATGTGTAATGTGTACACCTTTGTGGATTCCTTCCCCAGGGTATTGTCATATCATAGAACCTGGTCTGCATGTGAAAGGATATTGTATCCAATAAGCCACACAGAGAGAGACTTGGGTCCAGGGCAGGCAGCTGGAATTTATGCACATTTGGTAGCTGGGCCACTTGCTGCTTTTGAGGCTTAATGATTTCAAATCAAAGAATAGGGCAATAAGTTGAGAGGACTACCAGAAGGGATTGGAGCATCAGCATGTCCCAGTATTCTAAGTGAGTCTAAAAGTATTTAATAAACTGACTGTGATCCCTTCCTGCTCTCATTCATTCGTTCATGTGTTGAATATTTTTTGTGACAGAAATTGTTGGAGGATCTGTTTTTGCTCTTAAGGAGCTGGTAGCCAAGCATCCATGCTTCACATGAGGGCTGGTTACTACTTTTTTTTTTTTTTTTTTAATGAACTTAAATAAAACCGAAATAAAAATAAAATTTGTGCATATACTTAGAGAAGAAATAAGGCTTCTCCTCTTAGATTCTTGGGCTTTGAAAGAGACTTTTTATAGTTCACAAATTACTGAAAACATTTAAAAATTATGAGAAGGAAAGTTAAAATGCTATTATGACCAAATTTACCAGAGAGATTACATTCCTTAATTTGGAAATATAAAAGTTATAGCAGTTTTGACAAACGGATGCAACGAAGAATATGTAAGCTAGGATATAAAAATAAAATTAGGCTACTTGGTAGATTAGGAAATTATGTATAATTAGGTGATGGCTGGTAAAAATTTTGTTTTCCCTCCAACTTTGAAGCAGTTGGTCCAATATGGATGGTCCAATATGGAGGAGAACTCCCAAGGGAGTTAGAAATGCCCAGAACTATTCAGAAGGGGAGAGCGGGAATAGCCTCATTTCTTCCTTCTGCATTGTCAAGCAGTACAAAATGGGGCTCAAAATCTGGGGCTTCAGCAAGCAGCAGGGTGTTCTATAGATATAATATTCCTTGTTCTTTGTAGCCTGCAATGGTCGTGTAAGCATTTAAACAATTTTAAAAGCTTCTTTAATATTTTACCGGAGAGGTAGGAAAAAAACATGTGACTTTCTATAATAAATGCCTGCAAATAGCCTTAAAAAAAAGGAACTGGATCTTTTCCATACATAATACAGAAAGAATCACATTTCTTAACCATAAACAGTGTCATATGAGTTTAATATTAGTGAAAGTTATGGTATGTAAATCCTTAGTTGCCTGAACATTTTATAATAAATTGTGACTTGCATGAGACCTTAAAAAAATCAGATTTAAAACCAGCCTGGATTAAACAATGAATTGTTCAGAGGAAAGGAAGCAATTACTTTTCAGAAACAACATATATCCTTCTCCATGGTCTCTGGCAGAGCGTTTTCAAGTATGATTTGATCAATAACTTCACAGTAGTGGCAGATATAGAAAAGGATAAATGTTTATCACACTTGTAAACATCTGAGGCAAAGCTGAAGTATTTGCTGAAAAGACAGCATCCATTCTTGAATTTCCCCATGGGTCAGATCTGGGGCGGCATTTACTGTTAGATCATAGGTTGAATGTTAATGACTGAAACCAGAAGCTAAACTAACAGTGCATTTTTATTTTAAATATCTATGTGTTTCCTGGCAAAATGAAATGAGGAGTTGTGCTGAATTGTCCAAAGGATGTTTCATTTCTTTGTGGACAGACAACACAGACCTTGGCAACGAGAAACCTAGGGAAAAGTTGCAGCTTCTTAAAAACAAACAAACATAATCAAGCCTTTAAAAAGCATTCCACTCTTTGTAAAATGTATTTCTTAATTCATCTTGGGCTATTTTTTGGCACTTGGTCTGATCTCTAGAGTCCAACTTTTTCAGAAGAAAGATGAATAAATTACTTAGATTATAAGCAGATGAGCAAATATCTATTGATGATGGTGGGAGGTGCAATGTTTATAGCAAAGCCAAGAGAGTTGGGGAAGGTAACTAACCCCTGTTTTCAGTTTATTCTTTTATTCAATCGTGTGCCCTCTAATTAAATAAAAATGTGTGTATGGTCTGTGTTTTAAAACTTACTTTCCTCTTGATTCTAGTTTTAGAGAAGCCATTTTTCCTGATAATCTTTACAGGAAGGATGAAGAGCAGGGGAGAAAGTCCTCCTTATTATTATTATGTTGCTTTCTTTACATCTGTGGAAAACAAAAACAGGAGTGAAGACAAATCAGGTGTACATTTGGGCATCGTGAGTCTTCTAAAACCTGGGCAGGAGAGTGCCGAGGTCACAGGGCATTCTGAAAGAACAGTGTGATATCACAGAGCCCCAGTGTTTAAACAGTGAAGACCCAAATATCCTTGGATTTTGTGTGCCTCTCCGCCCCATGGACCTGTGAGAGACTGGATTTAAACTGCAGGTCTCTGGGGAGCTGTGCATGTTCCCAGAACTCTTGCACTGGGCCTCAGGGAGGCAAAGGTCAAATGCTGCCGTCTCTCAACACATACATTTGACACTGCAATTGTAGGCATAATGCAGGTTGTTTATGGATCCTATTGAATAAAATCGAGTTGGAGTACACTCTTTTAAAACGTGGAGGCAAGGGCATACTTTATGTGGGACAAAACGGCCTACAGGGAAGAGTTGAATTCTATCAGCATACTTGAAACCAATGTCGCCTTCAGTGGCTTTGAATTAATCATTTAACATCCACACTTCTTCACTTTGCTGTTGGTTTTTATAACCCCTCTCATGTAGAATTCTATTAAGGAATGATGATTTGAAGCTGGGAGGCCTATTTCAATGAGGTAATTATCAAAAGATACAGTAACTGTGAAAAATCTTTGTAAAATCATTATTAAAAGCAAGTCACTAAAAAATATGCTAAATTGTGCACGTAGAAAATCATCTTTTTTACTCAAAGAATAGTATTTTTTGTGGATTTGAATGTAACTTAAATGGCTCTTTACACAAAATAAATAAATGTGCATAGTCTCTTTATAAAATGAGAAAATATCTTTTACAAATTTAGAAACATTGAATATTTGAGAAATTGCAGGCCTTATTCTTGATTGTTCCAAGTTCTTGATAGTAATTACAGCACTTGATAGATGAGGAAAATAAGCTTTGAACAACAATATCCCAGCCTAGTACCAGTGTGAATACTGTGTCATATAGAAGGTATGATAATTTATCCCATGATTTCAAATATCTGGGGATGGCCTCTTCATGAACAAGTCAGAGTTATGAGAATGTTTATAGAGTCTTATATTAGAAAATATAGTATGAAAAAGTTTACAGAGAATGTCAGTGAAATAGAATCCTGGCAGTACAATCCTGTAGTTTGATGTGAGAATTCATGGCAAATAATAGCAGAATTCTAAGTCTCTCCATATTGTCTCTCCAATACGCATCTTTGTCTTATGTATATTAGAAAAAAACCCAGTGAAGAATTTAGTATTGGGAGAATGTTTTTGAATACAGAAATATACACAAAAGTTAAATTCATTGGATAAGTAGAGATAATAGAAATAAATACTTTAGGAATAAATAAATATTAGGAAAAAATATATATGAAATGGTGATAATAGATTATATCTTAAACCTCATTTGGGCAGAACTCTTAAATCACTTACTCTGAAGTGACCAAAATAATGGGAAAGGGAAAGTAAGAATTCTTTTCAACCTTTCTCTGTGAGGTCAGCCCCTGTATTAGTCTAAGGCATCTAAGTCCTTGAAAAATATCTAGAGAAAAGGGTTCAAGAAAAGAAAAAGTGTTCAGAAAAATGTAGGCCAGAAAAAAAAAAAGACCTTAACGATAAAGGTTTTCTTTGTGTTGACAGCCAAGAAGAGAGAGAGCTACATTATGGTAGAGAAAACAATCAAGGAAAAATAACCAAGACTAATGAGAATTTAATGCTCTTGACTATCATCTTATATAATAAATTCAACAATACAGAGGATTAGAAGGAAAGATGGCAAGAAAAATAGAAAACTGCAGATAACTACCTGGCTAAAGCAGGAGTAGGACTCCAGAGACCCCTCCATGAGAATGCACACGCCATGGCCTTGCCATGACAGCTCCCTGAACAGAAGGGATCTCTGCCCTCTGGCCACTGTGAGCTTCTCTCTCTTCCATTGGCAAAATTCCCTCTTCTGCAGTTGCATTTGGAGCAGAATTCTCCGTACAAATTCCTACACTCTGAACCTGAAATAGTGCTGCAGCTGGCTGGCAGACCACGATTTCCTGTGCTTGGGAACAGTCTCAACATGAAGAATTAAGAGTATCAAAATATTTATAGAGTCGTATGTTAGGAAATGCAGTATGGAAACGTTTAGGGAGAATGTCAGTAAGCTAAAATCCTAACAGTATAATCCTTTAGTTTATAAAGTAGTTTTAAAGAGATGTATTTGTATTTAATTAGCTGTAATTACATTCATATTTTTAAAAGCCTATCATAAACCAGAATTTATTCGGTGGCCAAGGAGAAAAGAAGGTTTAATGAATAGTACTCCAGCTCTTTTTCATATCTGATTTCACTGATCCTGTATTATTTAATTTCCTGTTTTTTCTTAATAAAGAAAGTGTGAATTAAGGATAATACAAAAATATTGATGGTTTTCTTCCTTCACTGAATATTATTTTTGTTTTCCATGCCCCTTTGTTGGGTATTATTTAATTATATGTACCATATCCTGTAAGCAGATTTATTTTTTCTAATAGACCCTAATCATTTTGTTTTTTAGTGGTTTTGTAATCTTCCTTTTTGGAAGAGAATTATTGTGTTGAAAACTGACATGCTCAAACAGAGCTCCTTCACTGTATCACTCTCACAAGGCTGCAGAGTGGTGGAAAGCCCTTTTAGAACCGGACAGTGACACACACATGTGAAGTGTGTGGTTTACTGTTTTCTTGTAGCTTGATTTTTCTTCTGGAAAATGTTTGAAAATTTTCCTCATGTAAAAGCTAGATTGTCAGTTTCAGTAGTATGCCATTTATTAAATATAAATCTTAGTAAATTTCTGGTGTAGAATCTTTAATATGTGGAAATTTTTATTTGCAGATTCTGAATTGAGTATAAATATTTGTGGACAATAAGAGATATAAATTTAGGTTTCAGACTTGCAGACAAAGAAGTTAAGAATGGTTTGGACTAGCAATCCTGAATCAATAGCCAGTATTATAAATTGAGCAAAAGTGTATAGCTTATATTAAAAAGGAAGAAATGTCACTTGTGGCATACACAAATCCACTAGAGAGTGATGAACAAGAATTCGAGGAAAGAACAATTCTAGTGGATTTACAGGAAAGGTATCCTTACTGAGAAATGGTAGGTTGTGGGTAAGGTTCCCCAAGGGAGGTTGTGGGAGCACTGTCTGTTGAGATATGATGAAAAGCTAGAAAATGCGTTCTGGGGAACAGCCATATCCTCATGCTCTAAGTAATTACCTTTTGCATGTCCATTTCTCAGTGCTTCCAGGCAGTAGAACAAACGCATCAGTTATTACACAACTCACTCTTGCCTAATATATCCATTTTTCTTTACTTACGTATTTATGTAAGTGCTTTAATTAGGTTTAATTTACATATAATAAATGCACCCATTGTAAGTGCACAATTTGAGTGATAGCAAATGTATAAAATCTTGTCACCACCACTACAATCAAGGTTAGAACATATCCATCACCCTCAAAAGTTTCCTTCTTCCCCTTTGCAGTCAGATGTCTCCCTCTGGCAGTCAGTGATCTTTCTGTCACTGTAGTTATTGAGAATTTCATGTACATGGAATCACAGAGTAATGTGGTCTTTTGTGTCTGGCTTATTTCACTTAGCATCAAGTTTATGTCCATCTACCTAACCATATTTTCAGTCTGCTGCCTTACTAATCACTAATATTAAACTTGTGATACAGAACCCCAAATGCAAACCCTAACTAGAAAACTGGGCCCATCTACACTGGAACTTCGTCAGCCACATTAAATTAAAAAAGCCAAAACAAACAAACAATTATGAGAGCGGTCATTATCTTTGGACCTTATTATTATTCGTGGGGATTTTTATTCCCTTTGTCTTTCCCCTCCTAAGGTGCTTAATAGTATCTGCATTTTTAAGATTAAAAGGAAAAATTGTTTCTGCTTTCAGCATTTTGTGATAATTTCACATCTCTCGTAATAATGTGCTGTGCCCTGAAGTGTCTCAAACCATGACTAGAAATCAGTGGGTCAGAAAATCCTTGTAGGAAAAAGTAAATTAAACTCAACTTAAACCTGTATGTAGCTGTACTGTCATTTTCTATACAGATATGAATATATCTCTAGTACAAGTAAATTATTTAAGTGAATGTACCTTTTTTTGCTTCCTAGAAAAAAGTAAACTGTGCATTGAGACTAATTATCATAAAAACATAGGACAGGAGTTCGTTATTTCCATAGCACACTTTAGCTGAATACTTTTTAAAAAATTAATTACTTTTTAAAAATATTTTTAAATTAATTATTTAATTCAAATTATTTAATTAGAAAAATAGGTTGGGTAGGATATAAGAATTTATTTTATAAGCTAAAGGTCTCTGAACCTTTTGCTTATATGAAAATGTTTCTGAGACATTTCTTCCCATGAATGAAATAGACTGAGAAAGTGAGATAACTTGTTGGCTGTCACATTTAGTGATATAATATTTAGAATATATAATCATGCCTTTTACAAACCTGTGTAAAATGCCCTGTAACACTTGAGTGGCTGCAGCTGTCATCTCATTTTTTCTGGATTAAGTTTGGTCAAGAAAGAAGCTGCCTCATTTTCTAGTTGTCACTTGCCCAGGAAGTAAAAGCAAATTGTAATGAGGGAATCACAGCAGGAGAACCTCCTAACAAATGAGAGGCGTACATTGACGGGCAGCCAGCATGCCATTTCAGTGATAAATGTATTTTTATACACTGCTGTTCAAGGTCATTCACTGTTGTCCTTGAGTGTACAGCCATCAAAAATCATGCAATTCACATTCTAAACAGTTCTAATCATCAGTGCAAAGATGCCTTACTTAAAAAAAGAAAAGCAGTCATTAGTTTTCAACAGCATTTAGATAAATTAAACATCTTTACATTTTTACTGCGGTTTTATCTTGCTGTTGTTGAAAATTGACCAGAAATCAAGAAAATATAAATTTATGAGCCAGTTGTGAGGTATGTTTGTATAGATTTATTATAGTGTTCACAGAAGCCAAACATGAACATGGACAGACCTCAGTAATTAGCCCTTCTTTGTTTTGTGGTTCTTCAGTGTTTAAAAAACTTTTAAAAACTTATCAACTAAGAATTCCAAAACAAAACTATTTTCATTTTAAGACTTCTACCATATGTTTGAAGTATACTTTATATTAAAAATACTGAGAAGAACATTTTGCTTTTAGATCTGCCGAGATCCAAAGAAAGTGTTTTCATTAACTTTTTGGACATCTTTGTTACAGTTTAGTAAGTACTCCGTAATTATTCGGATAGAGAATGTTCAAGTTACACACCATTTTTTATTCAAAACCGAACCATACTTCTCTAAATATAAAATGACCAAAACCATGTTGTTATCCAATTTTTTAATCTCCACATATAGCAGAAGGTTTAAATATGAATCTAGTATTAAATAACTGTATTTTTTTTCTCTTTTTTTTTTTTCCCCAAAGCCCCAGTAGATAGTTGTATGTCATAGTTGCACATCCTTCTAGTTGCTGTATGTGGGACGCGGCCTCAGCATGGCCGGAGAAGCGGTGCGTCAGTGCGCGCTCGGGATCCGAACCCGGGCCGCCAGCAGCGGAGCGCACGCACTTAACCACTAAGCCACAGGGCCGGCCCCTAAATAACTATATTTTAAAAGTTAAATTATATGGAAAATATGATGGTTTGGATCACACAATGTCTTTCAATAAATATTTTTTAAAATATTGTTGGGTTTAAAAGTCCTTCTCACAATATGTGTTCACAGTCAGTGAAAATCACAGGGCCTTTCCTGGTCTGTCTTCAGCCTAATTCTCCATCCACCTTTCTCTCTCTCCACTTCATCTCTTCCACCATAGAGCTTAATCTTTCTGAAGGATTTTTAGTTTTTCTGACAAGTTATACTCTCTCTTTCTTCTAGGCCTTTGATTGTATTACACACACTGTGGGACACTCTTTCAGTCTTGCTGTCCCCCACTTTACCCCATACACACGCATAAACACACACACACGCCACCCCCACCCCCACCACCACATAATCGCTTGCTATTATTACCCAGAAAATCTTTGAGGTTTCCTACAGTTATCCCATAATTTAATTTCTACCTGAAGGTGTATGTGTAGAGGCAGGTAAGTGAGCATCTCCCTGACTTTAGCTTAGAGCTTGGGGTGAATCCAGTGTCTAGGAGTCGAGGCAGGTCATCTCATACTTTGTTTTGACATCCCGCACGTACTCCCACTGGCCTAGTAACACGCCTGTATGCTCCCCATATATCTAAAGATGTTAGAACTCACAAGTTTCTGGTGTCTACAGTAGATAATTAGGTTCCTAGTGTCTGACTTAGACCTTGAAATGCTTTTCCCCGTAGAAACTGTTATAAATAGTAACTCCTAAGATTGAACTGGCACTATAAATTCTGAAACATTAAGAATTCCATAGGCTTTTGGAAGCTGGCCTAGAAATCTAAGTGCTATTTGTGGCATTGTTTCTGTGGATGAATGTGTTCAGAGTTCCAAACAACTGAATTCTAGACAAACTTTAGAACTTCTTGTTTGGTGACTGCCCATGTGGAAACACTGCAGCAGCCTGTGTGTAGAAGTGTCGCTGGCATGTGATCATAAAACAAATTACCAGATTGCATATGGAACAACGTGGAGTAAACAGTCTGTTGTGAGTACAGAACTGCAAACCGAATGGTTTCTTATTTCTTATCTTTAGTATAAAATTAATTATCAAGAATTTAAAAGCAAAGAAGTTCTTACATATCAATCTTTTTTAACCTTGCATGCATCGTTTGCCTTTCTTCGAGCTCTGACTTTGGGCTCAGACTTTTTCATATGTAAAACAAGAAGTGTGAATCAGAATTCTCATTACATTTTAAACTTTCCAAAGATTCAGAAATGGTGTTTTCTTTTTTGTATTAACTCATACTCAAGCCTTGAGTGTGAAGGTCTGCAGTGGTTTCAAGGAGTACCCTTAGGTTTACTGGTTGTTTGCTTTGTAGTTTAAGTTCTCTGTTAAAGCAGTTGTAAACTCTGACACCTGAATAATCATAAATTTAAAATCTATAGTTTATAGTGCTGCAGCAGCCAATCTTGATGTGCAGTGCTGCATCTAAATATTAATCTCAGTTGACTGTCGAATGAAAACGTTTACCATAAAACTGTTATCATAATATTATAAAAAATATGTTTCTTCCCATGTACTATTTCCTATTGAAATAACCTTCCCCTTTAAAAGAGCACACCTGCCTTTTACTTTATTTATAAAGAGCACAAATGCCTTTTACCATTTTTTACAAAAATGGTTAGTGAGTTTCTATCATTTCTAAGCTATACAAGCAACTAAATGTGTGTTAAATAAAGTTTCTTAGTTAACCAATTTTTTTTTTAATCAGAAACTAATTTTGGGAGAGCATGCATTTAGTATATAATGCACAATTTTAATATTAACATTTAAAATGATCTGACAACTCTGAGTCTTGTCTCTGAACAAATAAAATATTTTTTTCATAGGAATACTAAATTGTTCATATTAGGAAAAACTGATAAACTTTATGATTTAAAAGACAAACTAACAGAAAGCCTGGAAGTATATATGCCAAATGGTTTGTGGTGGTTCTTCTAAGGCTTAGGATTTGATGAGTAAGAATAGTGGGGTAGGGTTTCTAGTTTTATAGGTACTTCAAAAATGTGGTGGGATTATAGGTAACTTTTATTTTCTTTTTGTGTCTTATTCTCTATATTTAAAAAAAACTCTCCAAAATAAAAATCATGCTGCTGTTAAAAGTCATTTTTTCTAATACAAAGTTCATATATATACTCTAATGCCTTCAGAAATGTGTCCATACTGCCTTCTTCATACACTTACTCCTACAAGGAAAATATTGTATTAAATGGAAGGCTTTTGGTTGAGTTTTACATCCTTTTGCTCAAAAGTGAATAAAATTAGTTCGCATAGTATTAAATCTGCTTTTAATAGTTTCTGTAGTGATGCATAGAATGTTATTTTAGGATACATCTGGGGGTTACATAGATGATAGCAATTATAAGCAGATTACTAACAAAGTGCATTCTGAGTTATAAACAAATAAAAAGCTTCAAAAGATTCATGTTTGCTTGGAAAGAACATAAATTAAAACATCAAAGCAGCTTGTTTCCCTTAAGGATTGTAGTTATTTGGATAGCTTGTCAGTGCTAGAGACTGCAACAAGTGGGCTAGCGGTATTGATTTTCACCTTGTGTTACCAAAACATTTTTCATTGACAAATATTAATTGCTTATTAAGTGTTAAAGAGTTTGATGGTCCAAATATTGAATTTTATAGTGAATTGGCCTTTTACTTTTGCTGATCATTAGGCAATGATTACATTAAAGATACAAAGGTTTAAGCCAGCATATCTCCCACTCTAAGGATATCAAATAGATATTCCTATAGAGTTTAATCTCAGTGATAGGATATTTAGTTTATTTTCATTTGTGTTTAAGTGAATTCTCTTTGACCAAACTATAGGGAATACTTATTTAAATATGCATAGTATAATTATAATTAGTAGTAAAGTATCCAGTGTATCTTGCGTTGATTCTAGTTTATAAATCTAGTGAATCGTTGAAATTTGTATCAGAACAAAATTGGTGATTGTGATCATTAATATGAGTTTTTATGAATCATTAATTGGGTTAAAATATTTTTCCTTTTATTTTTGGAAAGGATCTATATATCAAAGAGTATGCATACATGCAAACACATACAAATACATACACGTTCCATTTTAATTCCTTTTTGTTGTTCCTAATTTTTAATAGTACATCTTTTTTGTCTTTTTATAATTACATTCAGATGTCTTAAATATATTGTATAATGATGCCTCTAAAATATCAGCATTTGTGGATAAATAATGAAATTTAAGCAAAGTTAAAATTAGAGAAATTAGACTCAGTTTTGTCAGTTAATTAGTATTGATAGCTTGGAATTATAAATTCAATTCTAATTTAAATATATATTTTTAATCCTAGAAATTTGACTTTTAGTCATTTATTTCGTGATCTGAGTTAAATAATTACTACTTGATAAAGGGTTATTATTTAGAAGATATAATAGTATCAAACTTCAAAGCAATTTTGTTAGGTATTAACTACAATGATCCATCACAAAATTCTCTAAAAAGTGATTTGTACATTGGGAATGACTTTGAAATCTTTCACTTGAAAATATTAGCTAAAAACAGATTTCAGATCTACAATTTGTGACATAGATCTGGCTCTTTCCTTTCTGCTCACCCGTTACACTGGTAGTGTCCTCTGTCACTTCATCCTCATCCTTTAGGTCTTATCACTCCACCTCCTCTTCATGGGTTATCTGAACCCATTACACTCAGTCATGTAACAAGTATTCGTGGAGAGGCTGCTGTGCACCAGGAACAGTGCTGAGTGCAGGATCTGTGCCTTCAGCGTCTGTCTGTGTGCTGCTAACTCCCACATTAGTCTCTCCTTCCAGAAACCCTTTCCTGAGCTCCAAATTTATCTTTCTGACTTTCTGATGTATTTCTAACTACCTGCTCAAGTCCTCCACCTTCATGCCTGCTTGTCCCAAACTGTGCTCATTATTTCCCCAGATGACTTCCCACTTACCCCTCTCCCCGCTAAAAACATATTCTTTCTCGCATGCCTTCCCTGTCCAGGCATGACAGGGTTTGCCCTCTTTTCTGTCCATATCCAGTTCCTCATTCAACTCCTAATTTGTCTACTGCATTTGCATCCCAACCAGTCCTTTTTTTTTACTTCCTCTCTCCTCCTCTCTCTGCCAGAATTCTTTCTCAAAACTGGCCTGATCTGACCATTCTCCTATTTAAAAGCTAGAAAACTCCCTATTGACTATGAATTAAGTCCAAATTTCTTAGCACGAAAAGGTGGTTTATAGTCTGGCCAGAGGTACCTTTTTGCTTCATCTCCAAACCCTGCCTCTCCCCACCTCCCTCTGCCCCCTGGCACTTCCACTGGCCGAGTGACACAGGAATGCTTGCTGTTTCTTGGACTCCTGTCACATGTTTCCTCGCACACATCTATCTGCTTAGATCTAGGCCTTTCTCCTCTTGCCCTTGTGGCCAACTTCTGCTCATCCTTTAAAGCTCACCTCAAATACCACCTTCTGTCTGTACCTTGTTCTGACATCTCCTACTCCTGAATAGAAATTACTGCTTATTCATCTGTGTTTCCATGGCACCTTATGCACATTCATATTATGCCTTTATAATATGCATATTATGCATTTATTACATTACACAATAGTTGCTCCCTGTCAACCTTTCTCTCTCCCCTCCTAGATTCACTGGCAGGGGTCGTATCTCGTCTTTGTACTCTGATATCTGACACAGGGCCTAGAACATAATAAGCTCAATAAACTTTTTTTTTTTTTTTTTGGTGAGGAAGATTAGCCCTGAGCTAACATCTGCTGCCAATCCTCCTCTTTTTGCTGAGGAAGATTGGCCCTGGGCTAACATCTGTGCCCATCTTCCTCTACTTTATATGTGGGACGCCTGCTACAGCATGGCTTAATAAGCGGTGCATAGGTCCGCGCCCGGGATCTGAACCTGCAAACCCCGGGCTGCCAAAGCGGAGCATGTGAACTTAACCACTACACCACCGGGCCAGCCCCTCAATAAACATTTTTAAGTACACTTGTCCTAAAGATAATTAATCCCATGAGGTAGACAAGACAGATATTATCTTTATTTTACACATAAGAAATTGTGTCTCAGAAAATTTTTTCCATTCGTAAAACGAGCAAGGACAAATTTAATCCACTAGATAAACGTGGGACAGTCTAAGAGTAAGTCAGAGGACTAACAAGTAGTGTCAGTGCTGTTTTGCCACAGTGATTGCTCTGGTATATTGCCAAATGCACTTGCTACGTGAAAAAAAGGTCTACATATATTACTATATTATTTTATTCCTATTTAAATATTAAGAAAAATTTTGAATACTACATCAAAGTTAGGAGGGTGATTTTATATTTTTATAACTTGGCATTTCTTTTGGACCTTTTAATATAGAACATTAATTAGGTTATGTTCCAGACTAATTGATTTTCTGTTTTAGTAAGTTGAAGATGCATAATAAACCACACATAAAAGTGTAAAATTCCTGAATCTGTATTAGTAGATATACCCTATCATTCTCCAAAATAAATATGAACCAAAAGATATGGTAACATATTCATTAATATACGTATGAATTTTAAAAATTTATGTAATGCCTTAATTTTCTTTAGCACTTTCAAGTGATTTCTCTTTTTGGAATGATGAAAATGTTAAATCCTTTTGAAGTGTGTTTTTGAAAAATATAAATTCTGTAGCTTTCGTGCAATCTATGTAAGATGATTTTATGTCACTAAACCAGGGAGATGAGAGGTGAGGAAATGAGAACATGTGTGAAGGCCCTGTCCTACTCTAGCTGAAACCATCTTCTGTTACCCTTAACTCAGATCAGAGCCCACAAAACTGCGGAGTTCCGTCGGTTAAGATGGACATGTGTCTGCTGAAGGCCTGCTGTATAAGGGCCTATAATGTTTGAGAGGGTACAGAGACAGACAAGACCTTTCATGTTCCTGAGGCGCTCCAAGTGGAAGCAATAGGGATTTACTTTTGTGGCACAGTATTACCTTTAACAATATTTTCTCCTGTCTTCTTTGAAAACTTATATAACCATTTTATGTTGTCCAGTTCTTAGGAATCTCTTGAATATTTAACAACAGAATTTTCATAGTCGAAGAATACAAAGGCAAAACTTTGTTCGTTTTAAGACTTTTAGCGTGGGTTTGAATAGATTTATATTAGAAATACTTATAAAAAATATTTAGTTTTGGGTCTGCCCAAATCTAAAGAAAACATTTTCTGTAACTTTTTAAGCATATGCGAGTTATACTGTAATAAGTGTTTTATAACTATTTCATACCAGCACTGCGAACATTTGCTAACATTTATTCATTATCCTTTTATTTAAAACTGAACCACATTTCTCTAAATCACATTAGCATTCAGTGTTTTAGTATCCTTGAGTATAACTAATTTATTTAAATTTAATTATTTTTAAATATTGAATTATATGAAAAATGTTATGGTTTGAATTATATTTTTAGATTTTTTTTCTTATGTTAGCATTATTGAGCTTTAAGAGTCTCACTCAAAATACTAATATACTACTATCATTTTATTAGCCAAAACTTGGTGGTGTCATGTTTTAAAATAATTGGAAGTTTGTGATGTTTGGGATTTTTGGCAAAATCCAAACTATGACTCTACAAAATTGATCATTTCGACGTGCAAAAAAAGGGCGTATCAATTGTGTATAATTTAATTGGGCATTTTATAGTTACTTCATCCTGAAAATATTTGGTCTCATAAAGCAGGAAAGGGGTGTGTTGTGTGTGTGTGTCTGTGTGTGTGTGTGCGCACGCGCGCACGCATGCGTGCAAACGCACACATGTGTGTGGTCAGCTCCTGATTATCTGCAGCCAGAAAGGGAGGAAGAAGGACTTAGACATTAATAGACAAGACTTATGGAAAATTTATTCTTTGAATCTGATAAAGTTCCTCAGTTGAATAGGAGGGGGAAAAACCTAAAACTAGTACATATATTTAACAGAGGTTGCTGTTATGATGACTGTTACATTTTAAGATTAGAAAATTACGATAGTAAAACAGTCTTGAGCATTTCTGTTGATTCTTAGTATTCCTGGATAAAAGTGCTGTGTGTGAATATGTGTGTGCACATGCGTGTTAATGTATAATCCTCCACAAAAGAAATTTAAAAAGCTATTGCTTCTGTCTTAAGGATTATCAATATGTAGATATTGAAAAGCTGTTTTAATTCATCAGTGTCAGTTAGTTTATCCTCAAATGACAGTTAAGTAACTTTCAGTAACTAAAATGGACAATAAATACTGCAGCTGTTTTTAAGGAACAAAGTCTGTTGACTTGAGGCATTATATCTTATAATAAAACTTAAGATAGCTCAATTTATTATATTTATCCTTAAATCTATTTTCCATTAAGATGTTAAAATGATACCAAATCTACTCGTCTTTCACCCTGAATGTATATTCTTTCAATTAGATAGTGATAGAAAATAACTCAATTCATCGAATAGTTCCAATACTCTTTGGATTGGAAAATGCCACAACGAGTTGACGCTGTAACACAGAGTTGGCATAATGTGAATAAAAAGCATCACCTCAGCCCTCCATCAAGAAAAGAAATTATAGAGATAACCCATTTTCAACCCTCAAATCTCTATTCAGAATCACTGTAGAACCGCCAAAGGGCAGCATCGAGGCTTATGTGCTTACACTGCAGGAGTTAGTACAGCCAATAAGAAAAGCTGGGCTCTCTTCAGTCTAGAGAGCTTTAGGAGTATGTTTACCATCTACTTTCATTTGGGTCGATACTTTTACTTTCTGTATTTTGTGTGCCAGGTGAAAAAGAGCCAGGCTCCTAATTTTATAATGATCCTTTCCTCAAGAAGTGCTTCTTTTTGGTGCCTGTAGGTAGGTATTGCCTCTTTGGGGCACAGATGAGCTAATGGGAGGGTGAAAACGTTCAGGCACCCAGGGTCAGGAGGGAGGCTGCTGATGAGAAAGATGGGGCCACCATCCTCCTCTGGCCTGGGTGTCTGGAGGAGCCGACACAGGCCATCCTCCTCCTTCCCAGGCAGTGAAGAAGGACAGGGCAGCTCCTAATCTTCAACCTCTGTTTTAAGAGGTTTAAACTGCTGGAGCTGGGTCAACGAAAAGAATTTTTCTTCATCTACTGCTGTTGCAGTGCGTCAGGGTACCCTGCCTCTCCCCACGTGTGTGGTGTATAGGACTGCTGGGGTGAGTGAGCTCCCTTGGGAGACTGGGCCTCCTCTGCCAGGAGTGCAGACTGTCATCCCTATCACAGGGGTGGCAGGGCAGGGGAGATTGTGATAGACCAGGACAGCACCAGGATGTGAGGGGAGATTGGACCAATCCAATGGACCTTCCTCTAGACTCCCCCTGTGTATGGAAGCCACCTCCAGGCCACGTGTGCTTGGGAGTCTAGGGGGTCTGTGAGACCCCCTGGTATTGAGGAGGACAGCGGGGCAGACACTTCCCCAGCAAGGCCCAGCTCCACCACAGCTCTTGCTCTCAAGCACCTGCTGCAGCTGCCTGGGCTGAGGCTTGCCCAGGCCCCGAGCACCACCGACATTGCTCAAAATCTTCGTTAGTGGGCATAGGAAAGCCGTTTAGAGATATTGGTGTATAATGTGCATAAGTGCCAGTTATATGAAAATCAAGTGTATAGAAATTGGAGATTGGCTGTTTATAGTTTTCTTTTACCTGGTCTTCTGTGAGGCAACAGACTGTGGAGCCAACTCCCCAGATTCTAATCAAAACAAGTTACTCCACCTCTCTGTGCCTCAGTTTCCTCCTCTGTAAAGTAGGGGTTCTTATCTCACAGGCTTGATGTGTAAGGATTAAGACGTTTATGTAAAAGTATTTACAGCGTTACCTGGCATAGAGCACGTGCTATGAAAGTTTCTTCCCGTGCTTTTGGATTCTCTATAGTGCCTAGCACAGCAATGCACACTTACATACCTTTTAGTATACAATTTTAAAATTTATTTGAAGGATGACAAAAGCTGTTTTCAGATGACCTTTGATAAATCAATTTTTTTAAATTAAAGTTTGAAATTACATGATTCATTTTTATCAGTGACCACAATGATGAGACAAACTGTGGTCTTTAAGCGCCCGAGTGATATAATGTGAGTGTTAAGAATTGGTAAGTTGGAGAAGTAGACAGAGAGAAATAGAATAGAAATAGAATAGGCTCAATGGGCAATAATTGAGTGGGAGTACATTTTTAAATGAAAATAATCTGCCAGAATGTAAAATTAGTACGAATGACTTTTAGAAAGTGCAGTAGTGGAGGGTTGAGAGCAGGGCCTGGTAATCTCTGTTTTTGTCAGTGGAGGCTTCTCAAAGGGTTTTAACACAACCAAGACCACCCATTGGACTCAGGTGTCCACACCCCCCTCTCCTAGAGATAGCTGGGAGTACTCTGAATGTCGGCCATCTGCATGCTGACAAAGTGACCAGCTTGTACCAACCGCGATTGCAGTTTTCTGATAAAATAAGCATATTGCTGGCCTCCCTGCACAGTGTTATGAGAAACTCTAATGACGTCCAGTGGCCTGTTCCAGTACTCAGTCTGGTTTGAAATTCCACATTTTGAGACATGGTTGAGTAAGGTGACGTTTAAGATATCATCCAACTCTAAGATGTCATGATTTGAAAGCTTGGAGAGAATTTAAGGAAAAGCCATAGAAATTATTAAAAAGTTGGAAAATGAGAGCTGAAAGGAAAAGTTATAGTCACCGAGATATTTTTTTTCAATCCTGAAAATGAAAAATAAATAAATAAAAAAGAGGCAAGTTGCTATAACAGTCTTCAAGTCTGTAAAAGGTTATCATGCCAAGATTGGTGACCAGGTGTTCTCCATCTCTACTGAGTACAGAACATAGCATTTTGGATTTAGATTTGATGTCAGGAAAAATTTCTTGACGGCACACATTGTTAAACACAGAAAAGGGTCCTCAGGGGAGGTTTTGGAACCTTCTCTAGAGATATTTGAAAACAGAATAGATTTTCTTCTGTCTGACCTGCTTTAAGGCAGCCCTGTCCACATACAGAACAGAATGGGTGACCTTTCAATGTTCTTGACAACATCATATGGCCTTAAGAGCCCGTGCACAAAAAGGCTGCAGAAGGCTTAGTTCAGAGTAATAACTAAATTTTACTTGAGCCTTCTAATCACCCAGAGACGAGACTATTTTTTTTTTAAATGGCATTATCATCTGCCTAAGTTATTTGTTGAATCTATAGTTTGTTTCCTTAAGCAAATGAACCATAAATATGTAATAAAATTTTCACAAATTGGTTGCTTCATAGAAAAGAAAGGGGGAGTTTTTTCCTTGAACGTGATTAATTCTTAACTTTTCAACTCTTTTGAAATGGCTCTTTTTTGATGAGTCTTTTCCTTGCCTAACAAACAAAGCTGTCAGTCAGAGCAATGTCGCTGTCTTCTCTGCCTTGAGCACTCACCTCCCTGCCAGTCAGCCATGAAGTCGGTGGCCTCCTGTATTGGGATGTCAGAAAGGCATGCAAATCAGACCCTGGTCCACCTTCTTTATCTGCCCTTTTGTGACTTGGGCTGCAAACTGTAAGAGACACCAATGTATGGTTAGTGCTTCAGGAACGGAGGTGAGCGCGCCCTGAACCTCACTTGGTGTTTGTTATTCTTAAGAGCACTCAGCACTAGGAAAATATAAGTATTTGTAGGTCTTTGGTGTTACCTCTCCTTTTCTTTTCAGGGCTCATCCTCACTTCCTAGGCACTCACTTCCCTGAATACCTGGCCCGTCTCCAACTTATTTCCTACCTCCATACACAGATGGGCACCTCATTCAGGCTCACCCTCAAGTCAGGACATCCGCCCTGCTTGTACCTCCTGAAAGCGTGTCTGTCCTGTTTGCTCTCTGCCAGAGCACATCTTAGGGAAAATGCCTCAGCCAAAAGCATAATTGTGTTTTTAGAAATTTCAGAGACCATATACAGCCAGTTGGGGGCATATTTTCAGCTCAGCAGACATTTCAAGCACCCCTCAAATTGCAACTGCCTATCTTAATCGAAAACCAGCCATGCTGCTCCCCTAGAAGGCCTAGGACCAAGGCAGCCTTCTTCTCTCTCAGCCCCTGCAGACCTAGGGGCTGTGAAGTTTCAGTCCAGGTTCTTTTATTTTTCAGTTTATGTTAGTAAGTGTTATACAAAATACAAGTCAGTACTTTATAAGTCTTTCCCTTGCGATGGTATTTATAACGGTAAAATTGTACCTACTTTTAGATGTCTTTTCTTCACACTTAGTTAAAAGTAGGAAAACGTTTTGTTTGATTGGGTTTTTTTCTTCCCCTTTAAAAAAGTGATGAAACCTGCAAATAACTATAAACTGTTCTCTTTGATCTTGTTCAATCTCTGAAGTGAGTATAATAGAGTCTTACTTTTTGGTTTCAATTCTCAAACTTGTCATTTGGAAGCTGAATATCAAGAACTCCGGGGAGAGACAGATCATGTAAAGAGCAATTTTAAAGAGAATATTCTAGACAGTCATAGCTTCTGTTGATGCTGACCAAAGCATTTTAGAAATCCATGTCTCTCTTTCTCTGTACAACAGGGTTAATTAGACTTCTTTGCAGAGCACATTGAAAGTGCCTGTTAAAAACTGTTGGGGAAGTGCAAATATGGCTCATTATTAATCCTGCCTCTCTGTTCCTTTTCTTTCATAAGAAAAAGAGAGAGGAGGTGTTTAACAATTCAGCACTCTGTCTCCTGCTAGGGATAATTGCTTGATTTCCTTTATTGTTCATAGCACTTCTTGAATTAGATTAATTTCTTTATATTTTATTTCTGTCTTTTCAAGACAGCAATTTCTTTGACTAAAAATATAAAAAGACATGATACTCATTCGCAGATAAAAAGTAGACCTAACCTCCTTTTATTTTGAAACCTGTTGTTTTGGAAAGGGTTCTTGATAGCTAGCATTTGAGATCCCAACGATCAGGTTTGTCCCGTTGCAAAGCACTTAGGAGTCCGCAGTGATCCCCGCGCAGCTGCATCTCTAATGCCAGAATAGAGGTTCAAGTCAGTTCAGGTGGTGCCTGCACAGATCTGAGAAGTTCAGAGATTCTGAACAAAAGACAATAGCAACATTTCCATTACACTGAGAGCTGAAGCACCTCTTAGGCTGAGATTGTGATGAACCTACCAGATGTACCAAACCATTTAAAACAGCGAGCTTCCCTGAGCTACCATGAGTGGTACTTGCTTTCTTGTAAGACAACAGGTCTGTCTATCAGCTGACACTGCAGTCAGTACTCGGTGGTTTTTTCCTAGGTTGCTTTAAAAGACAGCCCTGTGGGGCACCTAGCAGTTATGTACTGGGTGTGTGTGTGTGTGTGTGGGTGGGTGTGTGTTGATGTGTTCTGATCTAAAGTGTAGTCACTCTTTGCCCAAACCGACTTTAAAGAAACTAACAAATTAAGCTCAGTATCTGACAGGACCTCAATAACAACAACAACAAAGGAAAACAGAACAATGGTTAGTGAAATGAATAGTAGGTATTTATTGCTAGACACATCGAATGAGTGTAAATTTAGTTCTTAGTTTCCAGACACTAAAGCAAACACGTGTTAGATTATGTAATTATTGCTACATGATAAAAGAAAGCAACAAAATTTATCTAGAAAATTTTGCTGGCAGAAAATTCCAAGATGAACCTAATTCGCAGGCTCTCCTATTAGAGACACTAGGTAACATAATGAAGAGTGTCTTCAACTGACACAGAAGTATTTAAGTGGATGTTTGAAATATCGGCCCTCTATAAAAGATGAAGACATAATACGAAATATTTCATGAAGACTTTTCTGAAGGAGCCTATGTGTCTGGTTTTCTGCCTTTACAACAGGGCTAACTTAGCTAGCCTCACAGAGAGGTACGTTAACAAGACCACTGGGTTGGTCCATCCTTTGGACCTGCTGGTTTGTAGCCAACTCACTGTTGCATTCTCTTATTGCATCTGAAACACATTCTGGTTTCTGATTAAGGAGGGATTCTGATCTGAAGGAGGCAGGCTTAATATTCTGTTTTGAGATTTAAGGGCCTAGTCTCCAGAAAGAGGATCAATCCATACCTGTACAGAGTTGGGCTTTGGGGGACTTCCAAGAAGGGCCAACTTTTCTTAGAGGAGCTTTTAGTCTGCTCACATTTTAGATGCATAGTGGGACCCCAGAGCATGGAAGAAACTATCTTGAATCAAATATGTTTAATGGAAGGGTTGAATTAAATGCCACAAGGGACCAGGCTGACAATAAGGAGCCAGGCGGTGGTGTTAGGACACAGGCCCTCTTCTGTGTCAGGGCTGGGACTGCTGAAACGGAGAGCAAATGCCAGGCTGAAAGGGCCACCTCTGCTCAGCCCTGGCTGATGTTGCCACGTGCAAACGAAGGCCCGAGATTGCCAGAGGTTCCAGTTTTTCAGGGGAGCCTAGAAATCTTAATTTTACATGATATTTGATGAATTAGAATATGGGCTCAGAA